>NC_056732.1:1555073687-1555083687 GCF_019279795.1 Protopterus annectens | reverse complement strand
CACTTATCGTTGTGGTGAGGTTTAGATTCCTAGAGCGTGTGACTCTCGGGGATTTGTTTTTTTAGGTGGAGTATGTCCATCAATTCTGGGTTGGACATGGCCTTGTATGTCAGGCAGAGATCACCTCTGAGTAAGCGGTATGCAACTGAGTACAGCTAGAGTTTCTTCAGTCGGGCTGCATAGGGCATCTGTTTGAGGCCAGTAATCCTCTTGGTGAGGTACTTCTGTGGTCTTTCCAGCTGTTGCAGGTGTTTTGTAAGGTACATCCCAAATGGGGCATTGTACTCTATGATGGGCTTGATGAGTGATGAGTAGAGGGGCACAATAACTTCTTTTGTTCTAGATTCTAACCCTTTTGTGATTAAGTGGGCCACATAGAAGGATTTTCTAACCACCTTGGCAATATGATTATCAAAGGAGAGATTACTATCTACTTGGGTCCCCAGATCCCTTATTACATTTTCTGTATTTAGGGGACTACCACATATGTGGTAGTTCATGGGTACTTTGTTTTTTTCCAAAGGGGATGACTATGCACCTTTTGGCATTTAGCTTGAAGCCATGATTTTGACACCAGGTATCCGTCTCAGTAAGACCCTTCTGGGGGATGTGTGTATCAGCCGGAGAGCCAATTATGGCCCCAGTTTGCAGTTGTCTGCGAACTTGGTCAGCCATAGTCCTCCTGTGCTTGCCTGTACCTCTAAGAAGTATATACCGAACAGGAGGGAACCCAGGACTGAGCCATGAGGAACATCACTTGTAACTGGTTTAGAGCTGGACCTAGAGCCTGCAACTCTCACCGTGTGGGTTCTATCCATGAGCCAATTGGTAACCCATCTCATGACGTAGGGGTTTATGTTAAGGCTGGTGAGCTTGTCTATAATACCAGAATGGGGAATGGTGTAGAAAGCCTTTGCGAGGTCTAAGTAGGCTGTGTGGACCTCCTTTCCCTCATCTAAAGCCTTGGTAACTTTCTCAAAGAAGTCCACCAGGTTTAGGAGGCATGATCTGCCCTTAACAAAGCCAAACTGGGTAAGGTCTGGTAGGTTTGAGGGTTCCCAGTGTCTCTGTTAATGAGTTCCATGATGATGCGCTCCATAGCCTTGCAGACCAGGCTAGTCAGGCTTATAGGGCAATAGTTCCCGGGGTCTATTGTGGCTCCACCTTTGCGGGATAACTGTTGCTGTGAGCCACACTATGGGTACATAGCCTGTAGAGAGGCTGAGTTTGTACAGTGTGTTTAGGTGAGGGGTTAGTTCATTTTGGAGTTCATGTAAGACACAGCCTGGGACACCGTCCAGTCCCATTGAAGCTGTGTTTTTGCTTTTGGATAGGGCTGTTTTAACCTGTGTGTCAGTGATTGCTAGGGCTTTACATTCTTCTGGTATGATTATGGGCCCTTTAGGGGATGAGAGGGGGTGAAGTTTGCACTAAACCTGTCTGCCAGAATGTTGGCAATATCAGTCGGTTCAGTGTATTTTGTGCCATTTTGCACTAACTCAGAGCAGATCTGAGAGTTTCCACTTAGGTTCTTGACATAGCTAAATAACGCTTTGTGGTTATCTTTGGAGTCCTTTGCAGTTTTTCTTTTGAAGCTAGCCTTGGATGATTTTATGAGGGATCGTAGTTTCTTGCTGATGCTGATCAGGGATGTCTTTCCTTCTTGGGATTTTACTCTTTTCTGTACTAGTTTCCTCCTTCTATTTTGGCAGGGGTCCACCAGACTGGTTTCCTTTTCTTGGAGGAGTGAGTCTTGGTTTTGCTTGGGATAGCATGATCCATGTATTCTTGCAGGTGCTCATAGAGTGGCTTTATAAGGGATTTAGAAGCTTGGACCTTTAGCATGGGGGCTGAGACCTTTTCCACCTTGGTCTTAAATAATGTGAAGTTTGCTTTTGAAAAGTTTTTCATGGTGGTTTCCTTGATTGGGGGTGGGGACAGAATGTGGATATCCAGAGTGATTAGTCTATGGTCTGACCTTACCAGTGAGAGGGTGACCAGTCGTCAATGTTGGTGATGACTAGGTCCAAAATGTTGTCACGTCTGGTGGGGGTGTTGACCAGTTGATCCAGGGCGTTCGAGCTTATAAATTCTAGGAAGCATTGGGCAAGGGAGTTAGTACTTGAATAGTTCTCCCAGTTAATGTTTGGGTAATTGAAATCACCAAATATTAGGGTGTTTAGTAGGACCTTCATATTTTCCAGTGTCTCCAGAAATGCGCAATGGGGATCCTGGGTCATGGTGGGTGATCTGTAGCAAGCTACAACTTGAATTGCAGATTTGCCCATTGTTAGTTGCACATGGATGATCTCTGAGGCATTGTGCTGCGCCACTAACCTGAAGGTATGGGTGTCCTTGATGAATATGGATACACCCCTGCCTTTTGTGTTTCGGTCCAAGTTCTGTGGCTGAAAAGTATGGTATGAGTTATAGCTTGGTAGTGCTGCGGTGCCCTCTGAAGCCTTAAACCAGGTTTCTGTTACTGCACAGATATCGATGTTCTCCATACTGTGGAGTGCCTTGAGTGCATGCATTTTGAGGTTTAGACTTCTGGTGTTAAGTAACATTACCCTTAGTTTTTGGTTACTTGTGCTATTTATGGAGGTGGGTTTGTCTTTTGAGCCTTGCCTAAAAAAGGCACTATGAGGGTGGCAAAAGCCTTGGCCAGTATTCTAAAGCCTAAGGGTGACAGGTGCAAGCCATCTCTTGTGAAGCAGTGTGGCTTGTCGAGCATGTCATCCCAGGCAGACAGATACTGGATCCCCTTTGAATGACACCAGAAACTTAGCCAGTTGTTGAAATTGATAATTTTTTCTTTATATTGTGGCATCATTCTTGGTGAGGGCAGGATGCTACTCAGGGTCAGGGTCATACCGGCTTGGGCTACATGATCAGAGAGCTCTTTCATGTCTCTTTTCATGTAGTCCATGGAGGTATGTCTCAGGTCATTCACACCAACATGAACAATGACAGAGTCATATTTGTACTTGTTCTGGAGCAACCTGAGTGCTTGTGTTATGTGGCGGATCCTGGTGCCCAACAGGCAGCTAACTCTAACCTTCTCCTTGTCCAACCTAGTTGGTGGGACATCAGTGTGCCTGACTATAGAGTCACCTATTACTAGTGTATTGGATATGTTATTTTGCCTTAAGGGCTGTGATTGCGTGACACACTGATTATGTGAAGTATGGGTTTCATGGTTTGGGTTGGGGTGTGGAAGTTGCTTGGGTGTCTGCTTTGGAGGTCTCTGTTGCTTTTGCAGATTTTTTATTTAGAGCCTCCAAGTATGTTTTGATGTATTTATGTGTGTTATTTGCCAGTGCTGGTTTAGTAGGTCTATGTGAGACTAGTGGTGTGTTGCAAGTATTTTCCTTCTCCTCTTGACTGTCAGTTCCAGTCTTGGGTTGAGAAAGCTTTGCCTCCAGTTTGGATGTATAATTGCATCATTCGCATATTTAAGTGTTTGGTGGTAGGAGGAGAGGGTTGTCTGTGTACATGAGGCAGTTGTAATATTGCCTCAAAATGCCCAGATTCACCAGTTGGACTGGAGAGTACACCTGAAACTGCCCTTTGGACATGCCTGAATAAATAAAGTGAGTTGTTTTACTGACTGGCTGGTAGGGACGAATAGAGAGCCTTGTCCTTCTGGACAGTATAGGGGGGGGGGTCTAGTGCTAGGGTTAATTAGTGCTTGCTACGAGTTTTGAGCAAGTGCTGGGCAGTGAAATGAATGGTTTGAGTGCTTAAGTTGAAAGTATGTCTAGTTCCAAGGGAAAAATTGAAGAGTAGACTTCGTGGAGACGGGAATAGTTTAAACCTAGCTAACCGGCACTGCCCAGCACGCAAAACCGTGCAAATGCAGTTTTTATAGCAGGGAAATGAAAGAGATAGAAATTAGCCCAAAATGGCCAATAAACTACTAACTTCTGGGCTGAAACCACTCCTCCAGGGACAGACAGGCTGCTCAAAGCTACCCTCTCTCACAGGTGAACAGAGAAACTTCCTTTTATCCAAGTAAGGTATGGGCAACACGGAAACTTGTAACACAGCCCTGAATTCAGTAGTAACCTGGAAACTGTTATACTAGTTCAGAAAGGTGGGAAACAAGTATATATTTTTTTTTCAGAAAATAAAGCAGATACAATAAAAAAAAAACACTTTAAATGCACAGAAATAGCTATCACACTTAAGTGTGCAGCCTAGCAAAAGTTAAACAGATTATTTAACCACAAATATAAGTCAGCACTAAAAATTAAAAGCACTACACCCTCACTCCCCACTGGCCCTTGTTTTCAATTATTAAGGAATTCCCAATATTATTCTAGCATGTCCAAAGGTCAGTTGTCAATGTCCTCTCCGGTCCAGCTGGTGAATCTGGGAATCTTGAGGCAATGTTACAACTGCCTCATGTACACAGGCAACCCTCTCCTCCTCCCAACAAATTCCAACCCATGTGAGAGATGCAACCATATAGCCAAACTGGAGGCTAAGCTCTCTCAACTCAGTACTGGCATAACCAGTCAGGAGGAGAAGGAAACCACACTCACTACAATTCCAGTCTCACATAGACCTACCACGACAGCAAACCAAACACATAATCACACAAAACATACTCGAGGCTCTAAATAAAGATCTGCCTAAGCAGCAGAGACCTCCAAAGCAGACACCCAAGCAACCGCTACCCCAAAACAAAACACGTGCAACACATATTTCACAAAGCCAGTGTGCCGAACAGTCACAGCCCTTAAGACTAAACAACACACTTGATACACTTGTAATAGGTGACTCTATCATCAGGCACACTGACGTCCCGCTCACCAGGCTGAACAAGGAGAGGGTCATGGTGAGCAGCCTGTCGGGTGCTAGGATCCGCCACATAACACAAGCACTCAGGTCACTCCAAGGCAAGTACAAATGTGACTCAGTCATTGTCCATGCTGGTGTGAATGACCTGAGACGTACCTCCCTGGACTACATGAAAAGAGACATAAAGGAGCTCTCTGAGCAGGTAGCCCAGGCCGGTATGACCCTGACCTTGAGTAGCATCTTACCCTCACCAAGAATGATGCCACAATATGAAGACAAGATGATCAATTTCAACAATTGGCTTAAGTACTGGTGTCATTCAAAGGGGATCCAATGCCTGTCAGCTTGGGATGATATGCTCGACAAGCCACGATGCTACGCTAGGGACGGCTTGCACCTGTCACCCCTGGGCTTTCGGATATTGGCAAAGGCTCTTGCTACCCCCATAGTGCCTTTTTAGGCAAGGCTCAAAAGACAAACCCACCTCCATAGGTATCACAAGGGATAAGAAACTAAGAGTAATGCTACTCAACGCCAGAAGTCTAAACCTCAAGATGCACTTTTCGTAACTCTCCTTAGCATGGAGAACATCGATATCTGTGCAGTAACAGAAACCTGGTTCAGGGCTCCCGAGAGCACCCCAGCACTACCAGGTTATATCTCATACCATGCTTTTCGGCCCCAAAACTTGGATTGAACCACAAAGGAGGGAGTATCGATATTCATCAAAGATACCCACACCTCCAGGTTGGTGGCAAAGCACAAGCATCAGAGACTATCCATGTGCAACTAACAGTGGGTAAAACTGCCTTCCAGTTTATAGCCTGCTACAGACCCACCCTCCCAAACCCAGGAACCCCACTCGGCCTTCCTGAGAACACTGGAAAATATGAAGGTCTCTCCAAACACCATTATATTGGGCGACTTCAACTACCCAAACATAGACTGGGAGCATTACTCTAGCTCCAACACCCTAGCCCAAAGATTCCTAGAATTTATAAACTCAAATGCTATGGAACAACTTGTTACCACTCCCACAACAGGGGAAAACATACTGGACCTGATCATCACCAACATGGGGACTCTATACTCCAGACCAGAAGTGTATCCCTCACTGGTAAGATCAGACCATAAACTAATCTCACTGGATATTCACATCCCGACCCCACCCCCTGCCCAGAAAACCACAGTGAAAAACTTCTCTAAAGCAAATTTCACACTCCTCAAAACCGAGGTGGAATCCTTCAAAGCCCCCAGGCCTGTGGAAAATACGGCCCAGACCGCAGAATCCTTTATAAACGCATTCTATGACCACCTTCAGGAATGCATGGATCATGCGATCCCAAATAAAACCAAGACCCAATCCTCCAAAGGCAGATGTCCTGTCTGGTGGACCCCAGCCATAAACAAACTATACAATAGAAGGAGGAAGCTACTAAATGATAGAGCAAAATCCCAAAAGGGAAGGCATCACTGTTCAGTATTAGCAAAAACTACGGGCACTCATAAAATTGTCTAAGGCCAGCTTCGAGAGAAAAATTGCACAGGACACTAAGGATAATCACAAGGCTTTCTTTAGTTATGTTAGGAACCTGTGTGGTAATTCCCAGATATGCTCAGAATTAGTCCAAAATGACAAAAAATACACTGAACCCACAGACATTGCCAACATCCTAGCTGACAGGTTCAGCGCAAACTCCCCCCCCTCCCCACCAAATGGGCAAATATCTATCCCAGCAGAGTGCTGCCCCCCTGACATCTCAGATGCTCAGGTAAGAGCCGCCCTCTCCAAAGCAAAAACACAGCATCAATGGGACCAGACGGTGTCCCGGGCTGCGTCCTACATGAACTCCAAGAAGAGCTAAACCCAAACATAAAACTACTGTTCAGTCTCAGCCTTACTACAGGATATGTGCCCAAAGAGTGGCGTACAGTAACAGTGGTCCCTCTCCATAAAGGTGGTGCCTCAACGGATCCTGGAAACTATCGCCCCATAAGCCTGACTAGCTTGGTCTGCAAAGCTATGGAAAGGATCATCATGGACCTCATAAATAAAGATATTGGGGACCTACAGACACTGGATCCTACCCAGTTCGGCTTTGTTAAGGGCAGATCCTGCCTCTTAAACCTGGTTGATTTCTTTGAAACAGTCATTAAGGCCATTGATGAGGGGAAGGTGGTCCACACAGCCTACCTGGACCTCGCAAAAGCCTTCGATACAATACCCCACTCGGGCATTACAGGTAAGCTCACCAGCTTAAATATAAACCCCTATGTCACTAGATGGATTGCAAACTGGCTCAAGGACAGAACCCACATGGTTAGAATTGCTGGAGCCATGTCAGACCCCAAACCAGTTACAAGTGGTGTCCCACAAGGCTCAGTCCTGGGACCTCTCTTGTTCGGTATATATTTCTCGGAGGTACAGGCCAACACGGAAGGACTGTGGCTGACCAAGTTTGCAGATGACTGCAAACTGGGCCATAATCGCTCTCCAGCCGACACAAGCATCCCCCAAAAGGGCCTCATAGAAACAGACAACTGGTGCCAGAGCCATGGCCTCAAGCAAAATGCCAAAAAGTGTATAGTCATCCCCTTTGGCAAAAACAAAGTGCCCACAAATTACCACATAGGTGGTAATCCATTAAGTACAGAAGAAGTCATTAGGGACCTGGGGACCCAAGTTGATAGCAATCTCTCATTTGACAACCACGTGGCCAAAGTGGTTAGAAAAACATTTTATATAGCCCACCTAATCATGAAGGGATTCACATCTAGATCAGGGGAGGTCATCGTGCCTCTTTACTCATCCCTCATCATGCCCATAATTGACTACAATGCCCCTGTCGGCATGCACCTTACCAGACACCTGCAGCAACTGGAAAGACCCCAAAAGTACCTCACCAAGAGGATCAAAGGGCTCAAACAGATGCCATATGCTGCCCGGTTAAAGAAACTCCAGCTATACTCAGTGGCATACCGCCTGTTCAGGGGTGATCTGTGCCTGACGTATAAAGCCATGTACAACCCGGAATTAATGGACATGCTGCACCTCAGAAAATCCAAATCCCATTGAGCTACGCGCTTGAGAGACTTAAACCTCAGCACTGAAATAAATAGGACATGCTGGAGGGACAGATTCATAACCCAGAGGCTCCCTTCACTCTGGAATAAAATCCCAGTCCAGGTTAGGCAGAGTCCCTCATTGACTCTCTTCAAGAGGAATCTTGATGAGTGGATGGGAGATCGTAGGTTTAACCCGGGTATCACTTCTGTGTCACTGTTAGACAGAGGCACAGTATACTAACCTCGAAAAAGGGCATAGCAAAATTAATTTAAAATGGGTGGCGAAAGCCAAACACATTCTGGCTAGGCTTATAAATGCCCTAGGGCAGATAGCCTAGTATGAACCTATGAACCTATGAACATATTTACAGATGAAGAACATAGTTCCATCAGTAGACAACTAGAATCTTTATCTGTGAAGTACATAACAGACATTAACAAATGTTACAATAAGAAGTTCCTGCTGTATAATAAGTACTAGGCTTATGAGCATCTGAGCTTGCTATAATCAAGGTAGTGAGTGGAGTGGAAGGAAAGGCAGTGGGTGGATGGGGTGGGTGATATTAGAGTGGGAGTTGCAAGGGCATAGCCAGCATGTTTTTAGGTGCACTTTTAGTAAAGTTTTGAAGTGGGTGCATGATGGTATGGAGGTAATTGTGGGTGGGAGGGAGTTCCATAATTTGACTATGGCACAAGAGAATAGTGCTTCACCAGCAGAGTTATTGGCTTTAGTGATCTGCAAGTGATTTTTGTTGCTGGATCTTAGTGGTCTGGTGGTGCGATAGGGTTGGAGTAGATTCTGGAGTTCCCTGCAGTTTTAAGCAGTACCATTTTATCAGTGAAATGCAAACAGATGGAAAGTATCCTAATCACCCTCTACCCCCATTTTTTTTTTAATAACTTATTCCCTTTCGAGTTAAACATTGACCTGTGTTTCTGAAGGTCAGATTGTAAGTAACAGAAATGTCACACTTGAATCACAATAGGTTAAGGTCAAATAAGTCATACACATCTCCTGAAGATAGGTTAGGTTTTAGTGGAATTATTTTGAAGAGGAGCTGTCATGATAGCTGAATAGTGAGTTGGTACAATGTCATGACCTACCTGGTGTAGGTGATCCTGCAGATACCAATCTGACAGAGCTCAGGAAACATGATCAGGACCTGAAATGAGAGGGTCTGCTATATGCAGATGAATAGGAATGTGGCGTGCATAAAATCTGTTATGCTTGTCCCCCCAACTACAGTACTTTCTTTAGAAGCACTTATTGTGTCATGTGATCTGCCCCCACATGTTTCAACAGTACTCCTTCCTCTTCCCTTTCCAAGACTGACTCCTGCTTGAGTCTGCTAAGTCCTAACTACTGTACAAATGGAAAAGGCCACATATGCTTGGTGTGCCACCATAGTACATATCAGTGTGATCATGGCATTATCCCTACTCTGTGTCATTTCCAGGTACTGCTGAAAATTCTCACACATACCCTGGAGGACACTAACCAATTCCAGTCCTCTGCTGCAGTACACTGAGCCCTAACAATATCATGGCACATATGCTGCTGGGCAGCCAATGCTTTCCATGTTTCCTAGGGTAGCTGTTACAAATTCCTGTGCCTAGCTCCCCTTTGTAAAGATGTAACTATGGACATTGTTACCTCTGAATGGCTACCAGCATCCTGAAAGTCTGGGTTTTGAGATATTTGAGTAGGGGTGCATGGATCCGATTCCTGTACAAGTATGAGTTTAATGTCAGCACATGTTTGACTTTGTTATGCATTATTACTTCCTGCAGAGTTAATAACATTAAACCTGGGGACAGTGGGACACTTTCCTCAGGCTGCCTCATAAATATAACTGTGTTATCATTGTCATCTTTATCATCATATTCGACAGCCATTTCTCAGCTGATATCCCCCAGATTTAGTATAGTGGAACTGTTTGTTTCTGCTGCTAGCATTGTAAAAGATGATTTGAAATATTAGTAATAAAGAAATAGCATACACTACTGTATGCTTATTAAGGAAATGCAGGTGATACTTCCCATACAGACTGCCTTCATTGTCATTCTGTTCAGATCAGGAAGGTTCACCTGTTAATAGTAAATGCTATGTGTGCAATGTAATCATTGT
>NC_056732.1:1555030153-1555073187 GCF_019279795.1 Protopterus annectens | reverse complement strand
TTCCTATTCCCAAATGTATATGGAAAAATGAATATGCTTTTCTATGGAGTTTATTATGAATAGCTACGGAAATCATTGACAGAAACTGGAAAAGTAGTATGATGACCATTTTATGAGTTCATTTCTTAAACCATTGATCTATGACATTTGATCAGTTCATTTCTTTAACCACTGATCTGTGTCAAGAATATATACGTGATAAAAATTAATAAAAAAAACAGACATTTGATCAGTTAATTTCTTTAACCACTAATTTGTACCAGAAAGAAATAAGTGATAAGAATGAAATAGAACAAACTGACTATCAAATTATAAATATTGCACAAGTTAAGTAAGCTATTAGATAAATTCAATGTACTGGCGTACCTGGCTTCTTCTTTCTTTGTGTGGTTTGTATATTTATGTTGGTTTTTATATTGATAGTGGTCAGTAATTTAATTTTGATGATTTTGCTAAAAATGTTGAGTAATCTGTTAATAGTTCCAATGTTGATGAGGGTGCCAGCCTCTTATTTATCTATGAACCTATGATTCTTATGTTTTTAGTGTTATTTAAATACTGAAATGTCAATCAAAAGAAATAGGATGTTTATATAAAACCTGACTGTCCTCACTACTGACTTTTATGATGTTTTACATTATTAGTTATTTTCTTTAGACTAAAAAGACCATATAATCCAAAATCTGTACCTTTGCATGTCACTGCAATCTTTTTCAAAATTAAATAATGCCAGTACATAATTATTAAATAACATCAGAGTATTTCAGTCTCCTCACATTACCTCGGTATGTCTATATGGCTAGTATAAAAAGGTAAACATCAATGGCTCCCTGAACTTGGGATCCTTAATGTCACTCACTCCTGATTATTTTTTGTTGAAAATCACAAGGACTGTAATTATTGACTTCTTAGAAATGCAAAACTTTGAAGTGGAAATTAGAGCTAACACATTTTTATTGCCCAGGATTATGGTAACTTAGAGCATTTTTCTAAGATACGTAAAATCTCAGAGTTGATGTGTATATAAGTAGCTGAGGTACGGGGTGCAGGAGTAAAAGCTTTCCCTATCAAAAGATTAAATCGTAAAGAGATGCAGCCAGGAGTAATTAACTGTGTGCAGTAAAGCCAGATAGAAATAGTTGTGAAACATAAAAACACCACACACAGGAAATGTTAGGGCTGACGTCTGGTAGGTGAACACAACTGGCTAAATGAGGGGTAGGAACAAGAGACACTCTTTAATCAAAAACAGTAAGCGCTTATTCACCCGATCACCCGCTATTTCGTTTTTTCAGAAGCAATCTTCTTGATCCAAAGAGGTGTTCTTATTTTTTAGCTCATTTATTACAGCGTTTACTTCTCAGTTTTGTTCACTGTGCAGGGTTGGTGTTTTAAACACTGTTCCCTGCAAAATGTTAGCTGTAACAGTGAGATTCAGAATTTGGTGTTTTTTGCAGTTTAATTTTCAGAAGTATCAGGAATCACACTGTCTTGTCATGCGTAGTTTATATCGCAGTGTGATGCCGGCCAGCCCAGCTAGCTGGAATTTTGTAAATAATTCACTATGTCATTTGTGAATATTGCTATAATTTATACAAAACTGTATGTTATGTACTGAGCTTCAACAATGTGACTACAGTGTACCCTACTGGGAAAAAGAATAAAGCGATATGTAAACTACATACCTGTGGAAATGTATGTTTTTAATAGTAGAAGCTGGAATGTACAGAATTAACTTGCAAGGCTTCAAAAAATAGGTTGGAATCAGACTGTTTTACAGTTGTGTTATCTCTCAGTAAGCAGACACAATGTCTAGAGCTGAAGGGTTTACCATTGTCTTGAAGCAAGAAAATAATTACTAGGTTTCAAATGTAAAAGTGTTTGTTTTATGACTTCCAGTTCTGAGAAAACATCTGAGAGATATGTATTTTTCACACAGAAAAGTTAAATTTTGTTAAGTTTTGTTAGCCTGAGAATTGAAGGTAGGTGAGAAAGAGTGATGTCATTAGGCAACCCAGCAGTAATATGTGATAGTAATTTAAGAACCTCTCAGATAGAGAGACGGGCATTTTGTATCTTGTCTTGGACCTGGAAACATCCTCTCATCAGCACTTGCCTTGCTAATAGTAAGTAACTAGAGTACAGTGATATCTCTTAGATATATATATAGGAATATAGTAAAGATTAGTTTAGATGATTTCTGTATTTATTTGAGACTGTTCTTCAATGTTGTTTTAAAATATTTCTGTGATTCTGAACTCTGTAGTTACTGTGTTGATTGAGTATTGTCTTGTTCTTTTATTATTTATTACTAAATATATTTAAAACCTATCTTGTGGCTGATATTTGTGAGACATATTTAAGCTCTTAGAGTACTTGCATATGAAGTTGGTGACACTGTACAGACCAACTTCAATACCTTGGTCTTGGTCACACTTACCATTTGGATAATAGTAACATTCCACAGTAGGATTGGTCACCCTTTGTAAAGGCCTTAGAGTAGCTGATAAGTAGTGATTGGTGGCAGTGATAACTACCTTATAGTCTGGGCAGAAGATGGCATAGCAAGTGAGCCTGTGCCAGCCTTTTACAGGAGTGTCTGCGTGTTTGTATATCAATCAAATCTCAAAGTGTGTGTTTATGTGTGTGGGTGTCTGTGTGTGAGTGTGTGCACAATGTCTGCAGCAGTGTGTGTGTGTGTGTGTGTGTGTGTGTGTGTGTGTGTGTGTGTGTGTGTTTGTGTGTGTATGTGTGTCAGCTACTTGGGCAGGGATACAAAGCACTGGTTGGACAGAGAGGGTGTTGGAGGTTTTGGCTTGACCACTTGGGTGAGATCTTAACCATGTAGCTGTGCCAGTGGGGAGGCTTATTGGTGATCTGGAGAAAGAGGCAGAAACCAGCCCCAGACTGACTGTGATCTCTGTGTGCTCTTAAGGGAAATTGCACTTTACTGTGTGTGTACTTGTTATCCTCCCAATGTGTACATCCCTCACTGGTGCTAGTGGTGAGGGTTGAGGCTCCTTCATTACTGGGCCAGTGCAGGGGTGTCACATCGAGCACCCTTCCTGATTCATGATTTCGCTTTACCATACTTCTTTATCAAAGATCACCACCCCTTGCTTCCTAATCCACATTCAGTCTCTAACCTGAAGTGGGTAAACATTCAACTTCATTAACTTTTTGCTAATAGACATTTGTGATCCACCATATCAGAAGCATGGCTAAAATCTAAAAATATAGCATTCACCTCTATCCCTGCATCTACTGTCTCAGACTAATTAGAAAGGTTATACTATTGGATATGGTAGAAGGATAGTTAATATATCCATGCTGTGTCTAGTGTATAACTACAACCTCTTTACTGAATTGTTTATATCGTGCAATATTAATCTTTCCATCTCTTTACAAACACCACTTATAAATTTGATAGATCTTTAATTATTACATCTGTTTTTTCCTCCTTTCTCTTTTTATGTATTTTTTCACTCCATTATTAGACAATTTTTTTATAAATAGACTAAGATTATAACCAGTTCATCACTGAATTATTTCACTGAATGTTTAGCAGTTTGTTCAGGTTAAAGTTCTATAATAACTTTCCTGCCTTTATCGTTTTTCAAAACCACCCTAGATATGATACTGATGACTTAAGTATTATCCAAATAATGTTGCTCTTCCATTGTAATGAAGAATTATCTAAGTTCAAGTCAGCAATAGAAAAGCAGCAATAATAAGATTAACCTTATTGCTTTATCTGTCACCCAAAACAATTATTTTATTGCTTATTTTTTTAATTTAAGCCTCCCTCAAAATGTATAAATGTATATTAGCTACTGCTATTGCTTTTTGCCATTATATGGCATCCTAATGTTTCTCTGTCAATCCTTCAGTCACTTAATGAATTTGTATGTTCCTATTTAGTGCATTATACTTGTCAAGGGATTGCAATATTTTTCTTTCCTGTTCCTGTATACTTTATTTTTCATTAATATCAGCTTTAAGTGTCTTATTTCTTACAGTTTGTTTTTATTTGCAGAGACAACAACTGCTCTTTGGTTCTAAGTCCTTACTTTTCCTTAATTTCTGCAGTTTGAGTTTCAAGGTTTCATCAGCATGATCCAGATACTTTCCTTGCATCGCTCTGATCACTATTGACTCTTTCAGTTCATCAGTCATTTGCACCCCCCACATTTGCATACTAATTCAACTAACTATCAGCTGCTTGGTATTGCTTTACAGGACTCTTACCACAGTGGCTGTTAGTACTTGGGAAGGGGAAAAGGAAGAATACAGTAACCCGGGAACAATGTTATACATTTTCTTTTTATTTCATTCAGACACATTTATTATATACTGTAGAGGCCCTAAATTAGATCCCATTCTTTATTTCAAATATCAGCACATATCTTTAGTACAAGTGATTATCTAATCATTCCAAAGGTGTCAATATATGATTTTTAAAAACATAATATCCTAAGTTTCTAGTTTTCGAATTCAGAAGTCTGTTGCTGTTAATTAATTAACTCATTGGCTTGAAAATGGTATAAATATTAGTGGTGATTTTTTTTATTGATTTGTTTTATTGATTCTGATGAAGTCTATGGTGCAGTAGATGAAAGCACTAAATCTTATGGAGCTCTTGATGTGAATAAAAGACTGTTCATTTTTTAATATACATTGAGTGGACTGCTGTGGCTTTTGAAGTGCTTGTGAATCCTGTGCCTGGTGTTTTCCCTACTACTTTTTATTACTTGTTACTTTTAGTCTGATAATTTGTGCCAAAATATTTCACTCAGTAAAAAAAGCCAGAGCATCTTTTCTCCAATGTTCATAGGTTCATAGGTTCATACTAGGCTATCTGTCCTAGGGCATTTATAAGCCTAGCCAGAATGTGTTTGGCTTTCGCCACCCATTTTAAATTTATTTTGCTATGCCCTTTTTCGAGGTAAATATACTGTGCCTTTGTCTAACAGTGACACAGAAGTGATACCCGGGGTAAACCTACGATCTCCCATCCACTCATCAAGATTCCTCTTGAAGAGAGTCAATGAGGGACTCTGCCTAACCTGGACTGGGATTTTATTCCAGAGTGAAGGGAGCCTCTGGGTTATGAATCTGTCTCTCCAGCATGTCCTATTTATTTCAGTGCTGAGGTTCAAGTCTCTCGTGCTCGTAGCTCGATGGGATTTGGATTTTCTGAGGTGCAGCATGTCCAATAATTCAGGGTTGGACATGGCTTTATACATCAGGCACAGATCACCTCTGAACAGGTGGTATGCCACTGAGTAGAGCTGGAGTTTCTTTAACCGGGCAGCATATGGCATCTGTTTGAGCCCTTTGATCCTCTTGGTGAGGTACTTTTGGGGTCTTTCCAGTTGCTGCAGGTGTCTGGTAAGGTACATCCAAAAAGGGACATTGTACTCAATTATGGGCCTGATGAGGGATGAGTAAAGAGGCGCGATGACCTCCCCTGATCTAGATGTGAATCCCTTCATGATTAGGTGGGCTATATAAAATGTTTTTCTAACCACTTTGGCCACGTGGTTGTCAAATGAGAGATTGCTATCAACTTGGGTCCCCAGATCTAATTACTTCTTCTGTGCTTAATGGATTACCACCTATGTGGTACTGTGGCACTTTGTTTTACCAAAGGGATGGCTATACACTTTTTGGCATTTAGCTTGAGGCCATGGCTCTGGCACCAGTTGTCTGTTTCTATGAGGCCCTTTTGGAGGATGCTTGTGTTGGCTGGAGAGTCGATTATGGCACCCAGTTTGCAGTCATCTGCGAACTTGGTCAGCCACAGTCCTTCCGTGTTGGCCTGTACCTCCGAGAAATATATACCGAACAAGAGAGGTCCCAGGACTAAGCCTTGTGGGACACCACTTGTAACTGGTTTGGAGTCTGACATGGCTCCAGCAATTCTGACCATGTGGGTTCTGTCCTTTAGCCAGTTTGCAATCCATCTAGTGGCATAGGGGTTTATATTTAAGCTGGTGAGCTTATCTATAATGCCAGTGGGGTATTGTATCGAAGGCTTTTGCGAGGTCCGGTAGGCTGTGTGGACCACCTTCCCTCATCAATGGCCTTGGTGACTGTTTCAAAGAAATCAACCAGGTTTAAGAGGCAGGATCTGCCCTTAACAAAGCCGAACTGGGTAGGATCCAGTGTCTGTAGGTCCCCAATATCTTTATTTATGAGGTCCATGATGATCCTTTCCATAGCTTTGCAGACCAAGCTAGTCAGGCTTATGGGTCGATAGTTTCCAGGATCCGTTGAGGCACCACCTTTATGGAGAGGGACCACTGTTGCTGTACACCACTATTTGGGCACATATCCTGTAGTAAGGCTGAGATTGAACAGTAGTTTTATGTTTGGGTTTAGCTCTTCTTGGAGTTCATGTAGATGCAGCCCGGGACACCGTCTGGACCCATTGATGCTGTGTTTTGCTTTGGAGAGGGCGGCTCTTACCTGAGCATCTGAGATGTCAGGGGGGCAGCACTCTGCTGGGATAGATATTTGCCCTTTTGGTGGGGACAGGGGGGAGAAGTTTGCGCTGAACATGTCAGCTAGGATGTTGGCAATGTCTGTGGGTTCGGTGTATTTTTTGTCATTTTGGACTAATTCTGAGCATATCTGGGAATTACCACCCAGGTAATTCAGTGCTGTAAACATTTCTACTGGTAAAGTTAAGTCTTCCAGAAATATATGTGGCTTCTTTCTAAATTTGGCTGGAGAAGTATCTTCTGTTCAGCCTGACCTTTACGGAAAGTGAGTTGATGAAAGCAGGGCACTTGGGTGATGGGACAATGCCTTGAATTAATCAGTTCCAAATTTAGTTGCTGTGTTGCCATTGTGGAGATATTTTAGTTGATTATTGTTGGTGCACTTTTTTTCCCATTTCCCTTCTAGGCTTGTCGGTATATTCCCTAGCATATTGCTAAATTACTGGAAAAAATTAAAAGAGGAGGAATAAATATCAGTCTAGAAGCAAATTTAGGTGTGTATCTCATACCATTCCTTTATTGATACATTATAGGAGAGGCTCCAGATTGTTTAGAATGCAAGGCTTCTTCCTGAGATGTTCTTTCTTTCTGTACCACAAGGGGATGTTGAAGTGATTCATACAAAGTTACACTAATTAGATTGTTGGTTTAGGCCGAAAAAGGATTAGCAGAAAAGGGGAAGTAAGTAAATGGGGTGGTGTAGTACATTTAATAATAAATGTAAAAACGTATATAAAGTTTGAAGAAAGAGACACCCTAGACTTTCTGGAGCACCTTTAAACAAGATGGGTCAAATGTAATTTGAGTCCAGTTCAGAGTCATTTTGAATACCAAAGTTTTTCTAAGACAGTTACTCACAAAGGTATTTCCCTGTTCGTAAGGAGTATCAAGGCATTTGTAAATTATGAGCTGATGCAAAATGCCAGACTGGGTAGAGAAAGACCAGGAGCATTTGTCCCTGGAACATGTTTTGAAAATGAAAATGCAGATTTTGGTGATTTTTAACCATCAAAGATTAATTCAAGAAGAGATAGATATACAGTATAATGGTGTGGCAATGGCCTTTTAATCTGAATTTCAATACCTGCATTTTTCCATTTGTTGTTTTTATGATATATAGAACCAATCTAGATGCATGCATAATAACATAACAAATTAAAAAGTACATATGTTTTCTCTATTTCTATTTCATTAGTCATTACTAACTTCTGTAAGTGAGAAATTCATCTTTCAGAATGTTCTATATACGTAAGTTATTGGATGATACATAATGATACAAACCACCTGCTGCTACTATTTATTCATTATAAATGATAGTTTGAAAAGTGGACATCAATATTTCTTGTTGTAACATTAACAAGCCACATGTTATAAACTGGATCATCAATAAATATAAAGCTCATTCCATTAGATTCTCATATGACTGTCAATCCTTACAACTGATGTACAAATTTGGCATCTTTTTCCCATTTTCTGACACTTTATAGGTTATCCAGACTATCCTCATTCCATTATTCTAACTTTTCTAATAACATCTGCAGCCATTTGATATCTATTTTTAATTTCTATATCCTGTGATATATTTTATAGTCCTGTTCCCATCAGACATCCTCATTCTGCAGCAAAAGCCCACTCACAGGACACCACCACAGTTTCTGTTAGTACAAATTCCTTTTTCATCTTCTACTTTAGCTTTTGCTACCTGCTTTCTTCCTCAGTTATTCTGAGAGCCGCCCTCTTCAGGACCAACTACAATACTAAGCTAAGGTACCCAAAAGGACAGATGTTTGTCTCCTTTTCCCAAGATAATATAATATAATATAATATAATATAATATAATATACGATAATATAATATAATATAATATAATATAATATACGATAATATAATATAATATATCATATATATATATATATATATATATATATATATATATATATATATATATATATATATATATATATATATATATATCTATATATATAAAATATTATATAATGTACTTGTAGAGCAAATCAGTGGGATGACCTTGATGTTGAGTCAGACAAAGGGCTCAAGAACACAAGCTGAAGGTGCTAAAAATAGAGGAGACAAGTATAAAAAGGAATGCTCAAAAGATTACAAGAGAGTGTGGTTAATGTCCATAAGGAGAAATATCTGACTGGAAGAAGCAACTAAGATGCAGTAAGAATTTAATGGAGGCATGCAAATTATTCATTATTCTAGTAACAGTACAAGCATGACATGAAAGTTCATATTATTTCATATTATGGAATGGTTGAGGTAAACAGCTCTTTAATGGTAAGGTAATAGAGATGAGGAGGTAAGAAAAAGAGAATTTTCCATGGGAGAGAGAGAGAAGATATATAGTGAGAGCGATGATATTTAGTTTCTTCTTCTTGCTGAAAATAAGAAAATACCCTGCCCAACCCTCTTCCCCTTCTTGCCATGACAGAGCTGTTCTTGTCTTTATTAAAATGACTGGTTATCTCTCATGAGGAAACATGAGTCTTATGGTAGGTTATGGTGCTCAGTAAGAAAGGGAAGGCAGGTAATATGCAGGAAGTCAACCTGCAATAAAACAAGGGAAATGGTTAAGATTTAGACTATTATAATGTAGGAAAGAAACTTAAAGGGATAGTTAGAATTGGGAAGTGATAACTGAACTGCTGAGGAATTAATTATGTCAGAGACATGTTATATAGATTTGAAGGTTCCTCTGGGAGTCTTCTGGAGATGCAGCAAATTAAAGACAAATACAGCATACAGAAATGTGGATGGCTTCCTTATGAACAGCTGAAGATGGCAATTATGCAATTGTTAAGGGAGAAAAGGAGTGAGGGGCTGGGAGGAAGGTGGAGAAGAATATAGGAATACTTTGGATGGAGAAGGGGATCAAGCTAAAACATATTAACATAGAGCACTTTAAAATAAAACAGACATAAGTACAAGAAGGAAATTGAGAAATTTCAAATCAAGATGGGCAGAAAATGAGAAGGTAGTGTTTTCCAAATTAACATGAAATGAGTGTTTGAAAAGAGTAATGAGGCTGAAAGTGCTCCTGATAACTTTGGACCAACATATGTTGTGGCTGTATCGATAATTTAGGACACTGAGGCAGATTCTGAAGAATGGTAGGTGGGATAGTCCAGAAGGAGATAACCTTAATAGGCTTTGGAAATGATGATAATTAAGCAAGTTTGAGGGGTCATATAGAAGACTGGAGAAAGATAGCTGGTAAAAAAGTTCCTAGCACATGACAGTTTTGCCTGTTATGAATGAGGTGAGAGAACATGGTTGGAAGGAATTTGTGAAAATTCAATATTTAAAATGGATATGTAAGATGCTTAATAGCAAAATGATGGAAGGTTGCTCCAGAATAGAAGAGGGAACGTGGGAACAGATAATATAAAAGTATATAATTGGCTGTTATGTGCACAAAAAGACAGGGCAGGACAAAAGATGGTTAAGACAGAGTAGTAAAGAGCAAGACTATATTATAACATAAGAGTGTAAGCATGGAGTTTGGAACACTGTAGAGCTAAATGGAAGGTATAGCTATAGATGTAAACTCCTGAGGGAGTAAAGAGGGGAGGGGGACTGTTTAAATTTTGAAAGATAACAATGAATATGTCATACTCTTTTATACTGTAACTCGAATGCGGAATAATGTCTATGTTAGTTTGCATCTTATATGACGGTGAGTATTGAATGGTACTGTGTTTAAATGTTTATGATATAAAACCTCAATAGAAATTATATGGGAAAATGTGATAACTGAATGAAAATCATTCAAGTGAGAGAGTGTTCAAAAGTAGGAGAGCATTTTTTTATTTACTTAGTAAGACCTTCAGGGAAGGACTGTGTATTTATCCTTCCTGAAGAGAATGACAATGGAAAGACAGAAGAGGTGAAGAAACTAGAGAACATGCTAAATAACAGATACATAAGGGAGTTTCTGGATTCTATAATGCCCCCGAATGTTACTGGAGGTATGGTTGTGACTGAATGGCATAAAAAATGTAAGTATGGATGTCATATGTCTGTTAGATATAAGATGTGTGAAGAAAGAAAATGGTAAAATAACTGAGGCAGTATGGAGTAAAAAATGTATGGCCAGTCGAGAGTAAGATGCATTCCGGAACTGGATTTTTTTTTTAAAGCAAAGAGATAAAAATACTGGATGTGATAGTCATAGTACGTAGAAGACTAGCAATATATGATCTAAGGAAGAGGGAAATTATGTGAAGATAATTGTAGTTTATGCGTACACCAATATGATAAAAAGGAAAAAATGAGGAACTTGACATATTTGTCCTATTAAATAAATCATTTAATATGATGGGAAATTTCAACTGCAATTTGTTAATGGACAGGGAAATAACACAAGGTATTAAAGTAATAAGTGGAGTCATATAAGACATGGAGGGTTGAAAATAGGAAAAAATCAAGAACGGTGATATAAAAGGGTGACTTTGAGAACTGAAAAAATATGAGGTATATTCAAAAGATAAGAAAGCAATAGCAGGTAGGGTAGAAATGGCTGAGTTTTCAAATCGTAGAATAAGAGATGATAACGAAGTAATAAAAGAAGGGGAAAAAAAAGATTGAGAGAAGAGATTGCTAAAACAGATGAGATGAAAGGGAAGTTACGGCTTTATGGTATTTGCATATGATAATGATAGTACTTTATGAAAACTGGACAGTTAGGTGGAGTGCTTGCAAAGAAAATTAAAAAAAAACATATCTTATTGTAGAAAAATTAGTAAAACAAAGGAATAGTAGGGTATATAATGAAATTATAAAAAAATGCATGTAAACAAAATCGCACAATGTGGTGGCAAAATAAGAGAAACAGAAAGAGGTGTATGAAAAAACAGAGAAAAAATAAAATATGCTGTTTTTGATAAACATTTTCTAAAAGAAAAAGAAGTTTCATTATTTGTGGGGAAAGCAGTAAAATAAGAGAATGAAGAATGGATGCAATGTTTAATGAAAATGGAAATATTAGATAAAGGTTGAGAAATAATGGAAATTGTGGAAAGGTTTATTGGCAGAATGCATAAAACAAAATAGTGCAAAAAGTATTAATTGTATAAAGTATCTTAAAATGTTAAAATTCTGTAGAAAAAGAGAGTAGTGTGAGAGAAATGGAAGAAAGAGTGAATGAATGAAGGGAATAATCCATCCCAGGAATAGATATATTGGGTTATGAATTTTGTAAAGAGATGACTGAAAATCAGAAATTAATAAGATGTAAAATATTAAATGAATGGATAGAGAAGAGAATAACAGATAAATGGCTTTGTGGTGGAGCAATTAAGGAAATATGGAAAAAAAGATAAAAGAGATACAAAATTGGGGAGTGATAAATGAGAAAATATGGATTATAAAATATTAAGGAAAATAGTAAAAAAAATGATGAAGAAGGTTTCATATGAAGTAATAGGAAAAGGGTTTTCAGAATCAAAGGGAGAGAGTTGAAGGAAATGTTAATTATAATAAAAGAAGATTTTGTTTAGGTCTATACATGTGTAGTCCTAAATGACAATAAAGTTGACTCTGAATCTTTGCATCTTTTGCATCTAAATTTGCAAGAAAATAAGAAAGTAAGACTAATGACATAATGTGGCAAAGGTATTTGATAAGATTAGTCATAAAGCAATGTGGAAGATTCTAGAGACATATGGAATAGAAGAAAAAATGAATGTTATATAAATATGCTGTGGAATGTCATCAGTGAAAGTTATGGTAAAATTATGGATGGGGAAAAAAGATAAAACTATGGGGAAAAGGAGTTACAATACAGATTTGTCTGTCATATACAGAATATTTTGTGAGTGTGACCAAAAATGAAATGGATAAATGGTTTTACAGTGAAAATTTATTTAAAAAAGCTGGGTTAGTAAAATAAGGCAAAGCGTAAAGTGTTTGAAACTATTTATTTCTGAGGAAGTTCAGTTACTGAAGTGAACGAAAAGCACTTTACAAGTACTTTCTTCTGTTTGGTTTCATCTACCTGTTGGTTTCTACAACATGAAAGAAATTCTACAATTTAAAGAAGCACCATTGCTGGACTAACTTTTGAAAAGCAACTTGCCTTTTTGAACTTGCTACCATGTGGCTGGTTTGACTGCTTGATTCAATGTGGATATTTTTTCAGTCACTCCATTTGAACTTTCATGGCAGTGTGCTGACAGTCTACGCTTGGGTGAAATAGACTTTTCTTTTTACCAGCGATTTTGCTTGAAGAACTTCAAGTGTGGGTTTGGACTTTGACATTTTTAAACATTTGTTTAAGGGAACCACTTGACAATTTTCTTTGGTGGTTCTTGTTACGGTGGTGCACTTCTGGTGTAAGCAGACTGTGCTTCAACTTTGTATTACTCAAGGAAAAGGTACTGCACTATCTAAATACACCAGCTTTTTATATTGTTTGGCTTTTATATGTGTACAGCCGCTCTTAGTGTTTTTAAGAAAAAGTTTTTTGTGGCCGAGTGTGCTTTGACTTGATGGATTTATACACAGTGTGTAAACACACCAGCTAGTTTTATATAAGCTTTTTGAAGACACACTTGAAACGTTTGGTATTTGTTCATCTGTATTACCAGTACAACAAGGAAGTGCCAAGTTTTTAAAGGTGACTTACTGTGACGTAAAACCTTTTGGGTTACCTTGAGCATACTTTTTTATAACTAATAAAGACTTTTGTTTCATCCTACCATGGAGCCAGGTGGTTTTTGTTCATTTATTTTTATTTATTTTATTTCCATTTTCAGGAAAGGCAGCAGGAGAAAAGCTCCAAAAGTAGCACAAACATATCATATACAGTTATATAACAAAAGAAAGTAGAAAAGAAAATTAAATATAAAAAGAGAATCTTTATGAAAGTACTTACACTAAGAAGGATTGATATAAAGGATAATATAAGTCATTTTACAACATGATATCTGAGGTAATTTAAAGTTCCTTGATGGATTAAATAAATACTGGAAGTTGTATTAATCTTACTAGTGACAATGTCTGCTTACAGAGGGGTAAGCAGTATAAAATTAGGTAACATGAGGCAGTGTGGAGACAGAAGTAGAGAAGGCTGAAAATAGTTCCCCAGGGTTACTGCAAGGGCATATCAATGTGTTTAAGATGTCTTTTTGAGCTTTTGCTTAAAGAGTGACAGTGAAGGTAGTAGAGTTAGATCAGTTGGTAGAAGGTTCCAGTTTTCCAGCAGTGTTGGAGAAGAGTCACCTGCCAAGTTATTGGACTTGCTTATGCTAGCAAGCAGTTTGCTAGAACAGCGTAGGGAATTGAGATTATTATAGGGGGTAATAAGGTTAGAGAGTATAGGAGTATTTTTTGGTTGGTAAAGATCTTATGGGCAATGGTAAGTTGGGAAAAAATCAGAATGTTTTGTAGTTCAAGCCAATCTAGCTGCTTTAGATTCTGACAGTGGTGAGTTCAAAATGCATTACCAGTGGCAAATCTGGCAATGTTGTTGTAGGAGTTGGCTAGTTTGAGAATATTTTTTTTTAGGTTAGTATATATAGGTGAGGCGTAAAGAAGAGTTGAGATTAAATGAGAGTGGGTAATAGTGGTTCTAGCTGTTGGAGTTAAGAAGGTTTGATTATATATAAGGAGCCGATTTTTCTGTTTACTGTTTGTATGGTGTTATTTATATGGCTACTCGAAGTTGAGGGTTATTGATGATTGTGACTTCTAACAGCTTGGTGGCAAACTTTGGGGATATAAGGGTCCCGTTATTGGATTTGACTGAGAAATCTATAGGGCAGGACCTAGTGCTAGGTATAAAGAGTAAGGCTTAGTTTTGGTGTTCAAAAGGAGGCAGCGTTTCAAGAACCAAGCCTCTACTGGGTTGAATACCTTCTGAGTCAGTGAATGTAGTTCTGAAGTGGAGTTGGCAGAACATATGAGTATAGATTCATCGACATATTGTATGCAAGTGGCTTGAGGGATTGCTACATGAAGGTCATTGATGAATAATGAGAAAAAAGAGGTCCTAGAATGGAGCCCTGAGAGACTCCAAGGGTGACTGGCAGGTGGGATGATAGTTTGTTCTCCCAGAAAACTGCCTGTTGTCGATTGTTGAGGTAGGACTTAAACCATAGAACAGCTTGGGTGTCCAGAGAAAGAGATTCAAGTGTATTTATAAGAAGGGGGTGGTTTACCATGTCAAAAGCTTTTGAAAGATCCACGAAGAGTGCAGAAGAGAGTATGTTGTTGTTATTACGGTTTCTGTTAATGGACTTGGTGAAAGATAGAAGAGTGGTGGTGGTACTATGAAATGGCCTAAAGCCATGCTGGCAGTTAGCCAGTATGTTGTGTTTAGTTAAGTGGTCTAATAGCTGATGGTGAATGCATTTTTCCATAACTTTTGCTAAGGGTGATAGTAGAGCTATAGGCCTGTAGTTAGAGTAATTGTTAGATTTACCACCTTTATGAAGAAGGATAATGTGGGAGATTTTCCAGATGTCTGGGATGGTTCCCTCATTAATGGTTCTGTTTATAAGGATGGATATAGGAAAGGCAACTACTTTGGCTGCTTTTTGCAAGTATTCAGAAGGTAACTGGTCTGTTGAAGGAGTACAAGGCTTAAGTTTTAGGATAATTTTGTAGATGAGAGTGGTAGAGATGGGTTGAAATTGGAATGCTGGTAGAGATCTAGGTATAGAGGTAGGGAGACTTGAGTTGTCAGTGGAAAGCTGACTGGCTAGAGATTGTATGGTCTCTGTGAAGTAGTTGTTGAAGGTGTTGGCAGTTTGATGTGGACACTATGATCCACGGCTAGAGGGGATGGTGTACTAGAGTGTCTAGGGTGAAGGAGTCTGTTTATGCTAGTCCAAAATTTCTGTGGATTATTTTGGTGTGCTGGCTGTAGTTTACAATAGTAGTTCTTTTTGTCAGTGAGAATTGCTGTTTTTGTTATATTTCTCAACTGTCTAAAAGTTTGTTGTTCAGGGGTAGAGTGCTTTTGTTAGCTCTCCACTTAGCCCAAGATTTGTTCCAAAGTAGAATTTTCTGTCTGGTTTCTTTTGAAAGCCAGGGGGCCAGTTGGACTTCATTCTAAAAGTTCATTTAGGTGCATGCTCATGAGGATTGCTAAAATTTAGAGTTAAAAATATTTAACAGCCTATTCAAGTGGGAGAATTTTTAGAGGATTCCAGTCACAGGCATTTAGTTAATTTTGGAATAGTACAGGGTTAAAGTATTTCTTGGTTCGTGAGATCCTGTAAGTAGGGGTGTTAGAAATATCATTCTAACATATATGTTAACTACATCAAACTAAATCAAATAAATGGGATATATTATACAAAGACAGAAATATGTATATTACGAGTGAAAATTGTAGAGTATGAAAATGCAATAGAACAGTAGAAAATGTCAGAAGAAATAATTTATCACTGTGGATAAGATTTAATCTATCATTTAACAAAAATGTGTATATATATACATATATATATATATATATATATATATATATATATATATAAATATATATATATATATATATATATATATTGGGAAACTAGCATGTTTATTGTAGTGTACATGTTTCCAACTAAAATGGAGAAAGAGATGTCAGAAATATTTCCTAATTTATTTAAGGAACAAAAGTGGATCTAGTGAAAAAGAAGTGATATACAATGAAAAGAAAGAAGGGAGTCTGAATCAAAAATACTTGTAATGTATTTAGCATATATGCATTTTGTTCTGGGAAATATAGAAGATAAAAGAGCGAGAGATTTGCAAACAATAAGGAAAATGTTATATGTAAGGTATGAAAACATCTGCGGAAATATGTAGGAGGAAATAAGTCATTAACAAAATCGATAATAAAATAAAACCGCTGAAGGTAAAAACTAAAGAAATTGATGAAAACAGAAAATTATGGTACACCAATATTATCGATAAATATTATATGCTATATCCTTGGAAGGAATTAAAGGAAGATGTAACATATTCTATCAAGAATACAAGAAAAAGTGTGAGAATTTTTATGAAACAGAGGATTTCCTGTGGAGAACTTTGCTGGATAAGTTATCAGCTAAAAGTAATATGAAATATAAGGTACTGGAAGAAAGTACATTTTTAGAGTGTAGTGAGGAAGAAAGAAAATGTTTTAGAATGCAAAAAATGAGCACTTCTGAAGTTTTTGAAATGCAAAGGATTTATAAATATAACAATGAATGTAACGTTATATGGAAAATCTGAGAAAGAAAAATGTGAAATTGAAAAATTTTACAGAATATCATTTGTAGCAATCCGGAGATTTTGGGAAAGAAAATGTGATGGATTATTAATTAATAAAAATAGAGACAATAAAAATGTGCTAGATGAAATAAAAGATAGTTGTGGAAGAAAAGATGGGGATAGATAAACTATTAAAAACAATATGACTGATGCTGGCTTAGAAAATACATTTTTATTCTGTTTTTCCTGAAATGATGAGAATGGAAATAATTTTTTTCTGTATAAATTATAAGTTAAAGGAAAACTCCGGACTCAAACACATATAAACTCAACTGCAAGTTTTCTTTTATCCCTGTAAAATCAGGCTAGCCACGTGCAGTTAACATAATGCAGTAAAAAACTTTTCGTTTCTACTTTTCACCACTTCCCTAGCGTAGGGCAGATAAGCCCATCCCCCGTTCTGTTGTATCGCATCCGTTCAGGTGGAATTTTTTCGATGAAAAAAAAAACAAAAAAAAAAAAAACAATTTTTGGAAAAAAAAGGAAAAGAAGGAAAAAAAAAGGGTTCTAAAAAAATTTAAAAAAAAAAAAAATTAACTTTGTAATGTATTTAGCATATATGCATTTTGTTCTGGGAAATATAGAAGATAAAAGGGGAAAAAAAAAAAAAAAAAAAAAAAAAAAAAAAAAAAAAAAAAAAAAAAAAAAAAAAAAAAAAAAAAAAAAAAAAAAAAAAAAAAAAAAAAAAAAAAAAAAAAAAAAAAAAAAAAAAAAAAAAAAAAAAAAAAAAAAAAAAAAAAAAAAAAAAAAAAAAAAAAAAAAAAAAAAAAAAAAAAAAAAAAAAAAAAAAAAAAAAAAAAAAAAAAAAAAAAAAAAAAAAAAAAAAAAAAAAAAAAAAAAAAAAAAAAAAAAAAAAAAAAAAAAAAAAAAAAAAAAAAAAAAAAAAAAAAAAGGGGGGGGGGGGGGGGGGGGGGGGGGGGGGGGGGGGGGGGGGGGGGGGGGGGGGGGGGGGGGGGGGGGGGGGGGGGGGGGGGGGGGGGGGGGGGGGGGGGGGGGGGGGGGGGTGGGGGGGGGGGGGGGGGGGGGGGGGGGGGGGGGGTTTTGGGGCCAAAAAAAATTTTTTTAAAGAAAAAAATGTTTTATTTTTGTTTAAACATGAAAGAAAGGAAAATACCCATTAATTGTTATTAAGTGATTACTGTTTTGCCGTTTGGTAAAATTATCATAAATAAATTTTGTTTCTTGAAAGGAATAAAAAAACATATATCGATACAAGAAAAGGTAGTTTTAGGGCCCCAAACCTGTCCAGACACTCGATCACGACTGAGCCACAAATAAAGGGGTCGGTCCAGCTACTGAAATAAGGTAAGTTGTTAATGCATCTTAAGGGTGCCAGCAAAGAGGAACATCATTTGTTTTCTTTATTACTTCCAATACATGATGGAGCAGGGTGTAAAGCTAACTGTAATAAGCCAATCGCTTACAGTGTAGCGATTGGCTTATTACTGTGTTGTCCGCGTTTATTTATTTATTTTTTACCCTTTTTGTGTTTGAAAGCAGAATGTGTATGACAGAGTTAGCGATCAGTCTGTGTGTGTGTAGAAAAGTCTCTGTATGCGTGAATGACAGAGTGAGCAATGCATGAGAGAATGTCTGAGCGTGAGAGCAGGATGTGTGAATGTAGCAAAGGCTTTGTATGCATGTGTGTGAGAGTGGGCGATGCTTGAGATACTCAACAGTGCATGTGTGAAAGCAAAATGTCTCGTGTGTGTCTGTGTGTGAATGCTGAACAGACTGCTTGTGAGTGTATGACAGAGAACGTTTCGGATGCATGTGAAATTGCTGTCTGAAAGCAGGGTGTGTGTATGTGTGTGTATCAAAGATGGGGTGTGTGAAATGCAGCTGGCCACCAGTTCAGTGTGTCATACGAGGATTCCTTTTTTTATAATAATATAATGCCGCTTCAGTGTACGAGAGCACTATACTTAAGCTCCAGCAAGCTGTTATGATATGAAGTGCCAGATCCCACATATTTGTTACTGAAGAGGCCTCATTTGAAGCAAGTTGCACAGTTGTGGAAGCTGCATCTCTTATGTACAAAGGTTAAGAACAGCTGATATAAGTCACACATACAAGGGAAGTCTATGGAAACTCTGTACCTTTAAGGGGGCAGAAATGCAGGAGAGAAAAGAAACTTTTAAATATATTAGCTGTGCACATAATATTTAAAAATAGTAAAGACATTTAAGGATAAAAGGGAATGACATTTAATTAGAATGGGATTTTAAGGACCAACATTAGAAAGTGTTTCATGCATGTGTAAGATACACAAGCAACAAAAACTGACAGCAGGTAGCAGAGTGAATGATTTAGTAGCCAATAAGGCAAACCAAAAAGAATTTATCTATAGAAAAAAAGTAAGGAAAAGAAGTGGAACTGTACAGGAGTTTACAGTATGTGAAGAAAATGAGAAACCATTTAGATCTAGCTATCCTTGTTTGACATCAGAGAACTGGGACAAGTCATTTAAATTATTGAATAAATCTGAACTTATAAAACTCAAGCTTTCGACATTAACAAAACCCATGGCTGTATATTTCTGGCTTCTAGAAACACAGTCCCCAGCACAGGGCCATAAGTAAACAGACACAATTAATTCTGTAAGTGTAGGATTCCAAAAAGCAATTTGCATCTTTCAGTGCCAGTTCCTCTCAGCCTGGAGATTTTGTGGTTTTGTGAGCCTGCTGCCTTGTATAGTATTAATTTGTAAAATCTGTGTTTAATTCTAAGTGTTACATGTCTTCTCAAGTGTCAGGTTTTGGACATTTTTCAGAAATGAGTTGCATTAGATATCATTAACTGTGCAGAGTGAATTATTCTTAATTTATTCAATTAAACTGCTGTAGGGATGTAAATAAAATACTTAACTTAGTTGTGGCAAGGGAGAAATGTTCCTGTGTTTAAAAAAATTCAGTGAACTGGTATACAGTATACAGATTGTGAATGTTTTAAAATGGATTCTTTTTTTTTTTTTTTAGTGTTAACCTTAAAATAAATTTAATGTGCCACTGCAACTAAGAGCAGCAGGCTCTTGATGAGTGGGTGTGGTGCTGCATCATAGCCATACCTGTCAGGTTCTTAGAACAATAAATCTGGGGACCATACCACAAATAATGGGGGACTAAACTTAAAAATGTGCTAGAACAACAGAATTTGTATTACCAAGAATTTTCTCAAGGGTAGGCAGTCTGAAACTTAAATGGTTGTCCTTATTTTTGGACTTCGACCTTCAGTGAATTCCTTCTACAATTCGTATGGGATTACAGGTATTGCTAACCTAGCTCATCCATTGCTCCTACTGCTGTTGGAATAGTCTGTGTATCTTTCATCCACATTGCTCCTGTTTATACCTGCAAATACTGGTATTTTATAACTTTGAGCCTCTTTGTAAGCAAGATACTGTAGTCACTGGGTGTAGAGATTTCAATGATCAATGCTGCTTTGTCTTTCTTCAAGGACACTACATCTAGCTGTCTATCATCTATTTTTAACTGTTAGTAATGGGTGATGCAATACCATGTTGTCGCTTCTTCTTTCAGCTTTTCCCGGTTAGGGGTCACCACAGCAGATCACCTGTCCGCTCATGATTTTCACAGTGAGTTGCCAGCCAAATGCCCAACCTTACACAGAAGGCACATACATGACACACTCACACCTAGGGCCAATTTAGACTGTCCAATCCACCTACATTTTTACTTTGGGATGTGGAGGAAACAGGAGCACCCAGAGGAAACCCACATGACCGCATGGTGGACATGCAGAATCCACACAGAAGGCATCCCAGCCGAGGATCTAACCGAGAACCTCTTGCTGTGAGGCATTAATGCTAACCGCTTCACCACAGTGGCCACCCATACCATATACCATGCCATACCAATACACAATACCATGTACACATCATTATTTTCTGTGCTGCTTTGTGGATAATATTTATTTTCTTTTTTTTCACCAACTTCAATACCATCATGTTTGCATAAAACTCCAGTGCAACAGTCTTGCCGCGTTATTATTCTTTTCATACAGTCCTCCTGCATTTACGCTCATAGGTAGGTACTTGGCTATTGGCCCTAGGGCCTATAAGCCTCAGCCAAATGGTACCCTGGCTTTTTTAGTTACTTTTCTCATTTAGTGTCCTTCTAAACATTAAAGCACATAGCTCACTTTACATCTTTACAGTCCACCCACAAGTTTAACAAAGTCAACAACTCCTCCCTTTTTCGGACACTTTCTTGCAAAGCCATATTTCATGAATGTGATTGATACTTGATAATCACACATTTATTTACTATGTTTCAGTGTTGCTGGTCTTGTTTCTATCTTCATCTACCAACACAAGATTCTAATTCAAGTACGCAGTACTTCTGATTCTGACATACAACTCCTATGCTTTTGTCCGTCTCTCAAGCATTTTCCTTTGGAACACTGAAAGAGGTTTCACTCACAAAGTCTCTATAAACTTTACTGTCAGAAGAATGAGATGCAGTGTACCCTTCTGCTTGCTGGCTCACTTTCTTTAGATAAACTTTTGTATTTCCTCCTTAACCTGTTCTGCACTGAAAAATGTGTTTGATCCTCCAGGAAAAAATATGCTGAAGAGAGCTTGATCAAGCAACTTGAATATCACACTGGCCGCTTGGATAAATTTGCTTCTCTTCTGCCTGGTGCACAGTGAATAAATATTTGCTAAGAACATTTTGCTGCCTCATATTTTTAATACTTTCTCCCTCTGACACAATTTTTACAGAATCAGCACTTTTATGCTGATATAAGTGCAGCTTTACTAATACAGGTGTTGGTTGCCTTCTCATGGCCAGATTTGGAACATATACGCAGGGTGCCCTTTCAGTTAACAAATCCTGCTGTGGAACCCCAGTACAACTGCTTATTTGTGCTTTCTCTGGTACAGCAGAAAATCACAGGGTTTCTCTTCACTCTGTCTTTAACTATTTTTTAACCACTGATCATTAGAAGCCTCATACTCGGCCACCTTTTTCTTCATTTCAACCTCTGATTTTTACAGTTTTATCAGTTCAGCCGAACAGAATAGAATAGAATAGAAGTTTCTTCTATTATTTCTAGCTATTTTTTTTATTGGAGTTGATATATTCCTTCAATGCTTCATTTATTTTAATCATCTCAGAGTACATTTGGTTTATTTTTTCCTCTAAGTTACTAGAAGTCATCTCTTGAACCAAAGCTGAAGCTTGAATTGCCTTTGGTTGAACAGCTGCATAATCCTTCTCAGACCTTGTTTTTCTCTCTGTCCTGATTCATTTTCTTTCAGGTTTTCTAAATTTCTTCTTTGATGGCATCCAGTTTGTGTACATAGTTGCCAGTAACTGAATTTTACCACAACCCCCACCACAAAAAAAAGAAGTTTCAATGGCACTCCTTTTTCTCAATTTCTGTTTTCACACTGGAAGAGCTTAAGTTAAGCTGTTGATCAGTGTGCAGCTGTCTTTGAAGTCCAGTACTGGCAAGGTGTTAATGGCTTCCTGGCCCAGCTGCTTTGCACTTCTACAATTACATGACTTCTTTTTTCTGCAGGTTCCACACAACAATTTGCACAACTTTGAAGCCACACAAAGTGAGACCACACCAGCAAAATTCACCTTCTTGCATTTCTCTATCACAGAACTCAAACTTTGACCTAACCAGCTGCGACATTACAGATGTCAGTCGATGCAAGCCATCAATCTTCTAGTTACGATATACAGCTTAACTGTTGGTAAACAACAGGATTACCATCTTCGCTCCGACAAGCGCCTAAAAGGGCCATGTAAAAGATCTGATTTTGATATGCACAAGTACAGGGTGCAAAGCATGCAGAGAGTATGTGTAATCCTGCCAGTGTCTTCTTTTGAAGCACACACATGAGATGAAGGCATGGCACAAGATACTCCTCCGCATCAGATATCAGCACATGTGCCACATTGACTAGTCATTCTTGGCTTCCTATCATTAACCTGACCTCCAAAATAAGACAGTACGAAGAGTCATATTCACTCCACTCTGAAAGGAGATGGTTGACATTCAGATGCTTAGTTCTCTTTTCCCTAATAAGCAGCGACACAAATGGGAAAACTGGCTGGATAATGTGTGTTAATCAGTCCAACAGGTAACTAAAGGAGGTGGGAGGGAATGGCCCTTTCTAGAGGAAATTCACAACATCTGGACAGCTGCGGCTCAGAATCAGATGTGCTGCTACAAGTAGCTCATCCTGTGAATTAACCACATGACCAAATGCAGCTGGGCGTGAGCCTAGTATGAACCTATGAACCTGTTAATGCTCTTTTGAAACTGAAGAACTGGGTTGGGCTCCTCAAATAGCATGCGATTAACTACATATAAACCTATAAAATAAAATAAGCAGAGACTTGCATATTTGGGACAGCATGTGACCAAGATTTGACAGAGTGGACTGAATCTTTGCCTTATTTGTTCAGAAGCTGCATTACTTAAAGAACCATAAACAGGAATACCTACCAAATCAAGCAGCCACAACTCAATGAGTAAAAGGAGCATGCCTGCTAAAAGTCCAATAAAAATAAGTTATGTTCTTACCATAACATTCCATCTGTGTTGTTGTTCTTCATTCATTCACGATGGATGGGCTTCGCCCATCCTCGGAACCGACTTGGCAACACAACAAGTCCCTGCCAGCCCAAAACTCTCGAGCCAAGGTTACCCACAGTGCCCCTCCCTTAATCTCCACAGATCGAGTTTGCACGTAAGGATAACAAAGCGGAGGCTTTGTCTGAGCAAATGCCCTAACCTGTAACCATGACCAAGTCCAAACCTCCAGGAGTCTTCTGGAGGTGGTTGATGGGTGGGATGTCATCAATGAATGAAGTGATATGTCACAACCAGCAATGGCATGTGTGACTACTTTCCAATTCTGTATTAAAAAAAAAATACATTGGTCTGTTTCTCCCATATCTTCTATAGACTTTGCAAAGCAATATGTACATAGCCCACTATCTTGGGCCGCCAATTACAACTTTTCATGTCTTATTTTGAATTTGCCTAACCATTCCTGCTTTCGATCCTGATCACCATGAGGTTCTTCAAGAAGTTTTCTATACTTGCAGCTCTCTTTATGTATTTTCCCCATAGGTTCATAAGTAGGTTCATAGGTAAGTACTAGGCTATTGGCCCTAGGGCCTATACAAGCCTAGCCAAAAAGGTACCCTGGCTTTCGCCACCCAACAAAATTATTTTCCTGTGTCCCTGTCAAGCAGAACCACAGAATTGATCCCTGGGGTGACTTTCCTATTACCCGTCCAATCATCAAGATTTTTCTTGAGTGCTAATGAGGAGCTCTGTTTGACATAGGTAGTCTGTTCCAGAGTATGGGAAGTCTCTGGGATAGGAATCTATACCTCCAGCATGTTCTGTTTGTTGTGGTGACAAGGTTTAGGTCCCTAGAGTATATAGCTCGGAGGGATTGGGATTTCTTTAAGTGGAGCAAGTCCAACAGCTCTGGATTTGACATAGCTTTGTATGTTAGGCAGAGACTGGGTCTGAGTAGGCAATATGCACGGAGTAAAGCTGGAGTTTTTGAGACGGTCTCGTAAGGCATCTGTTTGAGGCCAGTAATCCTCTTCATGTGGTATTTTTGAGGCCTTTCCAGTTGTTGTAGATGTCTTGTGAGGTACATACCAAAAGGCGTTGTACTCTATAATGGGTCTAATGAGTGATGAGTAGAGGGAACAATGACTTTTTTTCTGGATGATAAACCTTTTGTGATGAGGAGTGCATAGAAGGATTTCCTGACCACTGCAGTGATGCGATTCTCAAAGGAGAGACTACTGTCCACCTGTGTCCCAAGGTCTCTTATCACACTTTTGGTGTTAAGTAGACTACCGCCTATGTGGTAGTTCATAGGTACAGAGTTTTTACCAAGGGGATGACAAAGCACTTTTTGGCATTGAGCTTGAGACCATGGCTTTGACACCAGACATCTGTCTCAGTGCGGCCCTTTTGTAGTATGTCCACATCGTTAGGAGTTTCGATTATGGTTCTTAGCTTGCAGTCATCTGTGAATTTAGTTAGCCAAAGACCTTCTGTGTTAGCCTGTACTTCAGAGAAGAGAAGTAGATACCAAACAGGAGAGGACCCAGGACTGAACTCTGTGGTACTCCACTTGTCACTGGTCTGAAATCTGATTTGGAGTCTGCTACTTTCACAGTGTGGGCTCTGTCAGTAAGCCAGTTGGCAACCCATTTTGTGACATAGGGATTTATACCTAGTTTAGTGAGTTTATCTATAATTCCAGAGTGGGGGATGGTGTCAAACGCCTTGGCGAGATCTAGATAGGCTGTGTGAACCAACTTACCCTCATCTATGGCTTTGGTGACTACTTCAAAGAAGTCTGTCAGGTTTAGGAGACATGATCTGCCTTTACAAACCCAAACTGTGTGGGGTCCAGAGTTTAGAGATTCCAATGTCAATTGTTTATGAATTCCATGATGATACGTTCCATGGCCTTGCAGACCAGGCTCGTCAGGCTAATGGGGCAGTAGTTCCCTGGATCCAATGTGGATACCCCCTTGCGGAGTGGGATAACTGTAGTTGTGTGCCACTCAGTGGGCACGAAGCCTGAGGTGAGGCTATGATTAAACATGGCACTTGGGTGAGGTGCCAATTCATTTTGTAGTTCATGTATTACACAGCCTGGGATGTCGTCTGGTCCCATGGTTGCTGTATTCTTAGCTTTGGAGAGTGCATTTATTACCTGTGTGGCAGTTATCGGAATTTGGCAATCTTTCTGTATTGAGATAGGCCCTTTAGTGGGTGTAGAGGGGACTGAATTTTGCACTGAATCGATCTGCCAGGATATTGGCAATATCGTTGGGATCAGTATATTTAATGCCATTCTGTTGTAGCTCAGAGAAGATCTGAGCATTACCATTTAGATTCCTGACATAGTTATAGAATGCCTTGTGGTTGTCTTTGGAATCTTTGTCAATTTTATTTTCATAGTCCTTCCTGTCCCTCACTACCCTGTGTTCTTGTGGTAGAACTTTTATCAGTTATTAATTTAGCTGCACGGTAATATATCCTGTTTACTTCTGTTGCATCGCATGGATCTCTATGAACAGTCCTAATTACTGTGTTCATTTGTTTCATCCGACTTCTGACTTTTTGGGTTTTATTAACCTTTTGCTGTCTATTTCTTTTATTGATCTTGATATATCTGTCTATGTCTATTAAATCAAGCAATTATTCTCTTACCTCATTTTCTTCTAAACTAAAGGCACATCCCTTGCTTTCCAGTTCCTGCGGGCATTATATAGAAGGTTCTATACCATCTTCCTGTGACACATTCTCATGAATATCATCCTGTGCTGTCCATTGATCTATCATATGGGAACTCACTGGCCCATCTCTCCTCAACATTGGCTGCATCAGAGTTTCCTGTTCCTTCCCCTGCTGTCTAGCTTCAAGTGAACATTTATACTGGTTTGCTGTGGAAGGCTCCAAATTATCTTCATATGCCACCTGACCAATTGCTTCCTGTTCCACTGGTTTCTCCTTAATGTGAATATCTATTACTCTATCCTATTGTAGTGCCCATTGTTAAGGGGTGATCTGCCTAAAACAGAAGGTGTCCACGAATCCATCCCTGATGGAACTGTTACACATTCACAAAACAAACTGAACAAGGGTCACCCAATCTAGGGATCTAAACCTGATCTGCGAAATGAGCAAAATATGTGGGAGAGACACATGTGTCTCAGAATACCCCTTCTCTGAATCAGGCTTCCTATTCATGTAAAACAGAGCCCTTCCATGACCCTTTTCAAACAGAGTTTGGATTAATTAATGGAGAATCATAAATTCACTTTTCAAACCAAAAGGATCCTTGAACCAGTGCTAGATCTTTCTGGTCTAAACCCTTTTGTTTACACTTTGAAGTTCAATATGTTATCTTTCACTATCTTATACCACTACTCCCTCTACTACCTTTCATGGTAAGATATGCCTATTGTCAAATTCCTATTGCCAAGCGTTTCATAATATTAGTAGTAATTCATAATAAGATTAAAACTGTATATGATGTTACTGTAGTTCGTGATAGTGGCATTCTGTATTGTGGCCAATTGCTACTCACTTTGTTCATAGCATATGAAGTGTTTCATTGAACATGTCTGGTGTACTGGGTGTTCCAGCTGCTTGAATGTCAGAAACATGCAGACAGGGACTCAAATGGCTGTAAACCCATCTGATCATCTGCTCAAGCTCAAACTTGATTGTGAGTTCAACACAGATGCTGCACCATCTGCTCTCTTCCTAGGAATCGGATGCAAGCAAGTGTTTGGCGTGGACCACATAAGTGGATTTAAGGGAGATGGGAAGGTGTTTTAGGTTGGGAAAAAGGAGTGGAGTAGGGGCTACAATGTTATGGAGTAGGATGGGGATTTTAGGTTTAGTGAGCAATGGAAATGTTAGCAATGGACGGGACACGGATTTTATGTATTACAAAATGATGAGTATTTTGTGGTTGGGGATAGGATTCCAAGTTTAAAGACAGACCATAGACCAGAGTGGGAAGGGGATGTTAGGTTTAAGAAGTGATGAGAATGATATGGTTAGGGGGGATGGGAATTTTAGGTTTACTGAACCACAGAGAGCATGATGTGCAAGGCAGTTTAGGTTTAGGGAATGATCTAGAATGGGAGGGGTAGTGGAATGCAGGTATAAGGAGCAATTGGGGCTTTATGGTTGGGGAACAGGCATGTTAGGGATCTTCATTTATGACATTCTTTATGGTGATGATTATTATTTGTGTATGTATGTGTGTGTGTGTATGTTTTCTCATTTTATTTGTTTTCTGAGTGTACTAATTTGTTTATTTGTAAACAGTTTTTGCAAAAGGACTGTAATAAACATGATTTTGTTCTGTAATAGCATTAAAATAGGAAAATAGTGGCCCAATCCTCTGTGGTAAATAGCTGCATATGTGTTAACAACACTGTGTGTGTGTGTGTGTGTGTGTGTGTGTGTGTGTGTGTGTGTGTGTGTGTGTGTGTGTGTGTGTGTGTGTGTCATATCTTTCAATATTTAGACCCAGAGTTATAGACAAAAATAATTAGGGCAAAACCTTCATATTAGATACTTTTACAGGTGCTGTTATCTCAAAATAACTTCAGAATTTAGAATGGATGGAACAAAAGTTTGAGAACAAATTAGAGGTGTTCCCCCAAATTCAGGCGGGACGAGGGGTAAGTGTGGGCTTGTGTATTTGACCTTTATGGTTTATGACTGAAAGTGAATTACTTTTTAGTTTCAATAAATTAAATACATTGATAAATACATACATGTGTACACATATACACACGCACATAATTAAATATTTATTAGCAAGGCTTCTGTAACAATATGCATGAGGGTTACTAAAGACATTTAGTACCTTCAGAGAAACCCAGCTGTGAACCCCCCCCCAACCTCTGACTGCCTTTTTGTGTTGTAACTGGTGGTGATAGTAGATGCAAGCTCAAATGATGTGCTAACAGCTTGTCTTTATAGGTTCATAGGTTCATAGGTTCATACTAGGCTATCTGCCCGAGGGCATTTATAAGCCTAGCCCATTGTTTTGTGGCTTACGCCACCCCTTTAGTATGGGGAACTATACCCATTATTTTGCTGTGCCTCTGTCGAGCAGTGACACTGAGGTAATTCCTGGGGTATATCTGCGATCTCCCATCCATTGGTCAAGATTTCTCTTGAACAAGGCCAGCGAGGTGCTCTGCCTCACATGTACCGGGATTTTGTTCCACAGCATAGGGAGTCTTTGGGTGATGAATCTATCTCTCCAGCACGTCCTATTAATAGCCGTGTCGAGGTTTAAGTCTCCCGCCCTTGTGGCTCTGATGGATCTAGATTTTTTTAGGTGAAGCATATTCATCAAATCTGGGTTTGACATGGCCTTGTATGTTAGGCAAAGGTCACCTCTGAGCAGCGGTAGCGACTGAATAGAGCTGGAGTTCTTTCAGTCGGGCAGCATAGGACAGATTTTGAGACCCTTTATCCTTTTGGTGAGGAACTTTGTGGCCTCTCCAGCTGCTGCAAGTGTCGGGTCAGATACATTCCGAATGGGGCATTGTACTCAATCATTGGTCTGATGAGTGATGAGTAAAGGGAGACTATGACCTCCCTTGATCTAGATGAGAATCCCTTCATGATAAGGTGGGCAATGTAGAAGGACTTCCTAACTACTTTAGCTACATGGGTGTCGAATGACAGACTACTATCAACCTGGGTCCCCAGGTCCCTGATAACTTCTTCTGTGCTCAGTGGATTGCCACCTATTTGGTAGCTAGGGGTAACCTTGTTTTTCGAAGGGTATGACTATGCATTTTTGGCATTTAACTTTAGGCCGTGGCTCTGGCACCAGTTATCCGTTTCTGTGAGACCCTTCTGAAGGATATCTGTGTCAGATGTGTTTTCTACTATGGCCTAGTTTGCAGTCATCTGCAAACTTTGTCAGCCATAACCCTCCTGTGTTTGCTTGTACTTGAAAGTAGATGCCAAACAAGAGTGGACCCAGGACTGAGCCCTGTGGGACACCACTTGTGACAGGCTTTGAGTCTGACATGGCGCCAGCAACTCTGACCCTGTGGGTTCTGTCACTCAGCCAGTTTGCAACCCATCTTGTGATGTATGGGTTAACATTTAAGCTGATGAGTTTTCAATGATACCCGAGTGGGGTATTGTATCGAAGGCCTTAGCCAGATCGAGGTAGGCTGTATGGACTGCCTTTCCTCATCAATGGCTTTGGTGACTGTTTCAAAAGTCAACCAAGTTTAAAGGCATGATCTGCCTTTGACAAAGCCAAACTGGGTTGGATCCAAAGTCTGCAAATTCCTATGTCTTTATTTATGAGGTCCATTATGATCCTCTCCATGGCTTTGCAGATAAGGCTTGTCAAGCTAATGGGCGGTAATTTCAGGGTCTGTGGAGGCACCGCCTTGTGAAGTGGGACCACAGTTGCAGTGCGCCACTCCTGGGTACGTATCCAGAGGTAAGACTTTGATTAAACAGCTGTCCTAGCTGTGGGTTTAATTCCTCATTGAGTTCATGGAGCACACAGCCGGGACACCATCGGGTCCCATGGATGCTGTGTTTTTGCTTTGGAGAGCAGTTCTCACTTGGGCGCTGGAGATGTTTGGGGCTGCACTCATTTGGTATAGATATCTCTCCTTTGGGGGAGGGGAAGTTTGCACTGAACCTGTCAGCCAGTATGTTGGCAATGTCTGTAGGATCAGTAATCTTCACATATTTTGAACTAGTTCTGAGCATATCTGGGAGTTTCCTCCTAGGTTTCTAACATAGCTAAAGAAGGCCTTATGATTGTCTTTTGAGTCTTTAGCTATTTTTCTCTCGAAATTTGCTTTGGATGATTTTATGAGAGCTCTTAGTTTTTACTTATAGTGATCAAGGGTGTCTTACCTTTTAAGGATTTTGCCTCTATCTTGTAGTAGCTTCCTCCTTTGTTGTAGAGTTTGTTTATGGCTGGGGTCCACCAGACTGGACGCTTGCCTTTGGTACAAAGAGTCTTTGTTTTGCTTGGGATTGCCTTATCCACGCAGTCCTGCAGGTGCTGGTAGAAGGCGTTTGTAAGTGATTCAGCGGCTTGAGTATTGTTTTCCATGGCTCGGGGCCTGAAAGGAGACCACACTAGTCTTTAGAAGTGTGAAGTCGGCTTTTGAGAAGTTCTTTACTGTGGTCTTTTTATTTCAGGTGGGGTGGGATGAGGACCTCCAGCGAGATTAGTTTGTGATCTGATCTCACCAGTGAGGGGTATACTTCGTGTTGAACATTGTGCTCCCATGTTCGTGATGATGAGATCAGGTATGTTATCTCCTCTTGTGGGGATGGTGACTAGTTGTTCCATGGCATTTGAGTTTATGAATTCCAGGAACTTTTGGGCTAGGGTGTTTGGGCTTGAGTAGTGTTCCCAGTCTATATTAGGGTAATTGAAGTCACCTGGTATGATGGTGTTTGGTGATACATTTATCCCTCTAGTGTTTTCAGGAAGGCCATGTGAGTTTCCTGAGTTTGTGAGGGTGGCCTGTAACATGCTACAATTTGCAGAGCAGTCTTGCCTATGGTTAATTGCACCTGGATGGTCTCCGATGCATCGTGCGTTGCCACCAGTCTTGAGGTGTGGGTGTCCTTGATGAATATGGATACCCCCTCCTTTCTTGGTATTGTCCGGATTTTGGGGCGGAACATGATATGAGGTAAAACCTGATAGCTGGGGTGCTCTCAGGAGCCTTGAACCAGGTTTCTGTCACAGCACAGACATCGATGTTCTCCATACTGAGAAGGGCCTCAGTGCGTGCATTTTGAGATTTAGACTTCTGGCATTGAGCAGCATTACCCTTAGTTTTTCCTTTTTTGTGTTCTAGGGTGGTAGGTTTAGAATTTGAGCCTTGCCTAAAAAGGCACTATGGGGTGGCAAGAGCCTTTGCCAATATCCGAATCCCAGGGTGACAGGTGCAAGCCGTCCCTTGCGAAGCAGCGTGGCTTGTCCAGCATGTCATCCCAGGCAGACAGATACTGGATCCCCTTTGAATGACACCAGTGTTTAAGCCAATTGTTAAAGCTGATCATCTTATCTCTGTATTGTGGCATCATTCTTGGTGAAGGTAGGATACTGCTCAAGGTCAGGGTCATACCTGCCTGGGCTACATAATCAGAGAGCTCCTCAATGTCTCTTTTCATGTAGTCCAAGGAGGTACGTCTCAGGTCGTTTACACCAGCGTGGACAATGACTGAGTCATATTTGTACCTGCTGTTGAGAGACCTGAGTGCTTGTATTGTACAGAGACCAGTTTGCACACATTTAAATATCTCCAACTTGTGAATGTTCTTCTTTGTCATTTAATGAGATTGTTTACTACAGCTGTGGCCTATGCTGAGACAAATTTGGGTATGAGGATGATTTGTGATGAAATTATTTTGACCTAAACTGGCTGAAAAAATGTATTACGAAGTACATCTGACCTAAGTAATACATTTTTTTTGTTTGTTTGTTGTATCGCACTGTGACAGTACATAACATACCCAGACTCCCATTAGTAGTTTTCCTGCTGGAAAATATAATCTTCAAAGATAAAACAAAAACATCTGCAGTTTAAATAATTACAATAAATTATATGACAGTCATTTCATATTTATAGACATTTTAGACAGTTTGTAGAGAAATTATAGGTAAGTTAGTCTATTACAAACAGGAATTGCAATATGAAGTAAGGGAAAACAGGGTTATGGTATATTTAGAGAGAAAGTCATGGAAGAGAATTTGATGGAAGTAAGTGAAGAAGGGAGTAAAGAGGTACAAGGATTGAAATTTTGTCCTGAATTCTTATAGGTATCCACATTGGTTTTAAAGGTTGCAAGGTAAATAGTTTTTTGCTTGATATGTGAAGTCATTCTATTTCACAAATGTGGAATGCACTGGGTAAGGTACTTGTCATGCCATCTGGAATCATTTATGTGATAGTGCAGGTTAACTACTAGTTTTATTGTGATGAAGGTGTTCTTAAAGTGCAAGGTCATTCATAGCATGAGAACTGTAGTGGACATGACCCTGTCAGGGATTTGTAGGATGCTTTGTAGAGGAACTGATTTTTTACTCTATCAGAATATCTGGGGGGTACTGAAACCAGAGATTTTTTGTTGAGGAAACATTAAAGGGCTTTCTTTTGACAATTCCAATACTGATGGGGCTCCACATTTAAGAGATTTTTCAACATCCAGATTGAGGAGGTCTGAACACAGTACAGGCTGCCTTAGTCTATCCCTCTCTGCTGACTGTCTTTGCTATTTTAACAAATGTTGCTGCTGTAGTCTGCACTGTTGGTAAGAAAAAGGTACCTAGTTCTGATACTAGTGGTAGTGGGTTGCTGTCTGTAGTACTAATAACTAGACATGGGGAGTGGTCTGTCAGACTCCACTGGTGTCAGAACTGGAGATATAGCCACTCACTTGAAATTTCTGGGTTGTAATTGGGAGTCAGTTTACTATCTTCAAGTAGGTCAGGTTCATAGGTTGTTACTGGGTTAATCGACCACTAGGGCCCTTACAAACCTAGCTGCTCACCCCTAACCATTTGGGTCCCGAGTGTCATGAACATCCATACTGGGGGAGGGCATGTTAGTAGGGAGTTAACTAAGGATTTTTGGTGGTGTTAGGATAATACTTTTCTTATTGACAGTCTCTGTCCATAAGGGACATGCAGTGAGAATGGGGGGTAAATTTATGATTTCCCATCCAGTTGTCACAATTTTATTTGGAAAAGGTGACTTATACATGTTTGAGAAGCCTATTCTGTAGCGTGAGGATCCCTTGGGACACATATGGGTCTTTCCAGCTTGTCCTGCTTATGTCACAAGTGAAGTTCTGATTCCTGGATCTAGTGTTTTGGTGCTGTCTGTTTTGCCCATTTGCAACAGACCCATCATGGATGAGTCTGATGAAGCCATGTAAGTCAGGCAAAGATCCCCTATCAGCAGTCTGCAGGGGACTGAATACAGTGACAGAGCCTTTAGGCGCTCAGTGTTGGACAGAGTATTCATGCTCTGAACTCTCCTGGTGAGAAATGTTTGTGGGTATTCCAAATGGTTGCAAGTGTCTGCTCAGATACATGGCACAGGGGGCATTGTACTCCATGATGGCCATGATAAGGGCCGAAAAGAGTGGAACTATAACTCCCTTGAACATGGATGGCATCATCTTACCTATAAGTATTATGTGGGCGTTTTAATTACGGAGCCTCAGGAAGGTAGTATTAATAAATTCCACTGCGTCATCAAGACTGAGGTACTTTAGAGGATGCCAATTACATTCTTTGAGGGATGAGAAGAATGTGAGTGGGTTAAAGTTTATTTTTTGACGAAGTTATGGTAGATGACAGGTTTAGATTGTGTTAGGTGTTTTTGGAGTAGGAATGTTGTGGAGTGATTACTGAGGCTATCTGATAAGCTGCCTGTTGTATAGGACTGGGGACTCTGACTAGTACCCAGTCCAGGTTAGTGTGCTTGTTGGAGTTTTTATTTATCCTGGTTGGTGACTGGACTAGTTGGGTAAAGCCATGAATGTTGAAGTGATGGGTTGGCTGGTTGCCAGAACAGGATTGCCAGTCAATATTGAAATCACCTACAATTATGGTTTCTTGTGGGAGATGGTGGGTAGGCCAGCTGAGGAGTTTTCTACCAGAGTGATGTTTTGGCCTGGTGGGAAGTAGCATCCAATTATGTTAATGGTTTTGTTTTCATTTATTTTGAGATTGGTATATATTATTTCTTCATTGCCTATTTGTGGAGCTGATGAATTTAAGATCTGGATGTTTAGAAGCTGTTTAAATATTATAGCTACAGCGCCTCCTTTCTTGTTTTGCCAGTCTACTGTCAGTATGCCGTAACCGGTAGGGAGGATTTGCTCACTGTTAATGTGAGGTTTTAGCCAGGTTTCTGTCAGGATGACTATATCTGGGGAGTACAAGTATATGGTGGCATGGACTTCATGGACCTAGTTGGCTATACTTCTAATATTTACACTTAGTAGAAGGAAGTCACTTGGCTTTCTATTCTCTGTGATTTGGGAGAAATTGTGGTTTCTAGTCTGATTATGAGCAGTGTTGTTGGAGATGGTAGGGCCAGTGTTGGGGTGGGTGTCTACACTTAGGGATAGTTTTGATATGCATGAGGTTATTAGTTTTCTCAGTTTTGAATGTGTTTGTTTACTAGGGAAATTGTATAATATGTGCTTTGTGGGTAATAGGTATGGTGGGAGGGTTACTATGTAGAGTTTTAGGGATGCTTTTTGTTTGAGTAATTTAGTGGATAGAATGTGTATTGGGTGCATAGGGATGGTTCTTGAATTGGTGGGAGAGGAGCTGAGTGAGGGTGAGACATGAGTGGTGGTGTGAATAGTAGTACAGTGGTAGTGGTTGAGTGGGGGAATGATGGAGTTTTGGCAGTATGTAAGATGAGTGTGTGTGTGTGTGTGTGTGTGTGTGTGTGTGTGTGTGTGTGTGTGTGTGTGCGGGGTGGGGGGGGCTGCTTACAAGCCAAAGCAGAGTGCTCTCCAGGGGATAATGAATATTCGCTCATACCGGTAGACACATACTCAAAGTTAACTTTAGGTGTTTGTGTTTGCAGACAGTTTAGACCTGGACTGCTCTTTTCTTATAAGAAAGTATCCACCAGTTGGATAAAAGATAAAGGTGGTACCACAGCTGAATGTTTAGAGTGGTGTTAGGTTGGAGAGACTCTGCTTCGCATCAAGGGCATCCTGTTGCAGAGCATGGAGATACTGTGCGACACATCTATCTCACCGACAAGTCTTATTCATGTCACCCTTTGGGGGCATTCCAACTGTTGCATAAGTCTGAGCAGGTACATGTGAAAGGGGGCATTATACTGAAAGATCGGTCTAATAAGGTCAAAAAATGGTGCGACTATGACTTAATTTGACATGGATGCCATGCCCTAACTTCTAAGTTGGGCGACATAGGATGATTGTCCTACTGTTGTGGACACAGGTTGATGAAAGGCCATGTTATTATCTACATATGTTCCCAGATTCTTGGATACTGTGTGATCTGTTAGGGATTTCTTAGTGAAGGATTACTTAGCCTGGGTAGTAGTTTAGCCAAAAAGCACTATATTGCACTTCTTGCCAATGAGTTATAGTACATGGCTTTGGAATGAGTTAGTTGTGGTAAACCTGCTTGTAAGATGTTTGTGTCATGGGAGAATCTGTTATATGTCCCAATTATCCAGTCATCTGCAAACTTGCTTAGACTTTACGTCTCAGAAGTATTCGACAAATAGGAGTGATCTCAACATGGAGCCCTGAGGTACCTAGCTTGTGAATGGTCATTTACTGGACATGGTAACAACAATCGTGATTTCCTGAGTCCCATCTGTGAGAACTTGCAATCCAGTCAGATATGTAGCGGTTTATGGCCAAGTCATTGATTTTTGTCAGCTTGACCTGAGTGGGATATTGTATCAAATGTCTTAGCCAGGTCCAGGTTGGTGTTACTGTGTGCACCGTTTCCCCCCGCATGCATTGCCTAAGTGCATTTCAGAAAAAAAGTACAACAAGTTAAGTAGACATAGCCTTCTCTCAACTAAGGAAAATTCAATTCGTGTCCAGTGTCTTTGAACAGAACATTTCCCTGTGAATTCAGTCTTTTGCTTTTCATATTGGACTACTCAGACTCACAGGCTTGTAGTTTCTCTGCTCATTTCATCGTTCACCTCATAACACTGCCTGCTGGTGAGACACTTGAGTATGTTTGCGATGTGACACACGTTGGCAGTGTGCATACAGCCGATCGTGGCCCTATTGTTTGGCCGGGCGAGTGGTACATCAAGGTCTGTACAACTGCACATACCTGTGACTACCACGTGTTTGATTTCACCTGGGTGAACATCAATTTCAGACTTGGCATTTGTCCACATGTTGCCAGTTATGACAAAGTATGCAGGTTCCTTATGTTGCATCCTGATTTTTTCAGAATCCCTCTTGAGACACAGCCACACCGACAATAGAACCACAGATCTCAACACCTGTGAAATTGTTTTAGCTGTTACTGGCATTTACCTTTTATCATGCAAGTCATTATTTTAAGGAAATTCCAATTGCATATAGCTCTAAAAGCCTAGCGGCATAAGGAGAGTTGACTGCAGATGCACCTGGAGGCAGCACTCGGACATAAATTGGCTATAATAAGATGATTAGAGTTACTACATCTTAGGTAGCCCTACACTGACAGGATGCTTTATTACTCAATATGTAACACCCATAGAACTAAATACCAGAGTCAAAATCTAAGGAACATGAATCAATTCAGAAGCTTACACACAGAATGAATTTGTTTTAGCTCTTGTAATATGTGTTGTTTTGATTTATTATATTTTAATATTGCATATATATTTATCTCTAATTTGGTGAGATAATTATGTTTTTTAGCATAAATGGTGTCTTCCATCTTATTTCTTACTGACCGTGTCATCGAGCTAGGAAATCTTAGCTTGATAGTCTGCCACTGTGAACCGCATAATGGAACTCCGAAATTGTCCATTCTTCACCAGAAGTAATGTATGTTCAAGAATAAGAATGTCGCCATGGCTTTGTTGACCACTGAAGTTAAACACAATGGTCTGTTATGTTCTAGGTTGCCCATTGTGCCAGCTTTTTTTATAAGCAACGCAATTACTTGCATCCTATCCCATATATTGGCAAATTCCTGAAAATTACTGCTATATAGTTCTTTCAGAGGTTAATCCAAAAATTTCAAAGTCAACTGTAGTATATGTGCGGAAAATTCCCTGTAGTTCCTTTATGTTATCCTCCTTCAAATACCAATTCCCTTCCCATCTCCTGTTTCTACATTTTTCATCTGACCATCCAGATCCTGTTCTCTTCCTGGATTTGGACTAGGCTGTATGATTCTATAATGAACACAGATGTGAACTTGTCATTTAGAATTTCATTTCTTCTTTGGTCTCCTTTTGACACTTACAGGTTAACATCAGTTTCACACTCTACCTTCTATTCTTTTCATATGTACCTAGAGGAAGCCTCTTGCTTATTAACATTTATTTTAATAGGTTCATATGTTCATAGGTAGGTACTAGGCTATCTGCCCAAAGGCATTTATAAGCCTAGCCGAATGTGTTGGCTTTGCCACCCCCTTAGATTTGTTCCCTGTGCCTCTGTCCAGCAGTGCCATTGAAGTGATACCTGGAGTAAACTTTATGTTTCCCATCCACTCGTCAAGGTTTCTCTTGAAGAGGGTTAGCGAGGAGCTCTGCCTAATGTAGATTGGAATCTTTTTCCAGAGCATGGGAAGTCTCTGGGACAGGAATATATCCCTCCAGCACGTCCTATTTATTGTTGTGGTGAGGTTTAGATCCCTAGAACATGTGTCTCAAGGGGATATGGTTTTCTTTAGGTGGAGCATGTCCATCAATTCTGGGTTGGACATGGCCTTGTATGTGAGGCAGAGATCACCTCTGAGAGCGCGGTATGCAACTGAGTGCAGTTGGAGTTTCTTCAGTTGAGCTGCAAAGGGCATCTGCTTGAGGCCAGTGATCCTCTTGGTGAGGTACTTCTGTGGTCTTTCCAGTTGTTGCAGGTGTCTTGTAAGGTACATACCAAATGGGGCGTTATACTCTATGATGGGTATGATGAGTGATGCATAGAGGGGCCCAAAGATCTCTTTCAATCTGGATGCAAATCCTTTGTGATTAGGTGGGCCACATAGAAAGAGTTTCTAACCACTTTGGTAATGTAATTATCAAAGGAGAGGTTACTATCTGCTTGGATCCCCAGAACCCTTATTACGTCTTCTGTATTTAGTGGGCTACCACCTATGTGGTAGTTTGTGGGTACTTTGTTTTTTCCCAAAGGGGATGACTATGCACTTTTTGGCATTTAGCTTGTATCCTTATTTTGGCACTGAATGGAGGCACACCCATAGGATAAGTATATTGCTGGTCGAAAGCATGGATTTGTGTCCTCAGGACTATTTCATATATGTAATTGCATCATTATTTTTATTTGTGAGACCTTGGTATTACAGATAGTCTGTTATTTGCAGCAGGGCACTGAATTTGATTAGGCCATGCACAGGGATAAAGGCAAAAAATCATACTAAGCAAAGCCGTTGTATGTACTGTAAACCAAAAATATTTTGAGCTTATGTAACTAGTATGAACCAGTTTCCATAGACACTCTTGCACAGTCATTGAGAAGGCATTGCTTGTTAGACATGAGCCTGAGTAGCAAGTGGGTGGTGACATGACACAGGAATCACAATGTTCAAAATCCTGTGTTGCAGTTATACCCTCCTAACAGCGTTTATAGTCCAAGCCTTTGTACAGTGTGCTCCCTGTCACCTGTGCAGATGATGATAGCTGGTAACCTTGACACACTGTAACTGGTGTGAACATGTACTAATGTCTGATGCACAGTGTCAGACAGCGTAACATGATGCAGCAGTCACCAATTTGATTGCAAATGGGTTTGTGTGATGCGATGCATGTATTTTATGTATTTTAGGTATCCTTAAGTAAATTGTAGGGCCTACACACATTTACACAAAGGGGAGAGCGCTATGACATGTGCTTTTGGATCTCAGGTGGCAATATTTAGGAGAACTTGGAGTAAGATGTGCAATATTGCCGAAAGGGCACACAGCACTGCCTGGCACAGTGACTTGTAAAACGTAGACAGGAAAATTATGGAGTCAAAATTGTCATTCTGTACTCATGACACTGACAGTAGTGTGCTTACTGCCTGACTTGACAAGTTTAGTTAGTACAATTGCAAACTGGATGCTGCAATCCAAATTTGATTGAAGGGTGTAAACCCTCTTATGTGGTGTTTTCTGCGAGCGCACGTCTCTTTTGTTGTTTTAAAGACCGAAGTCACATTAGTAATGTGAAAAATATGAATAACTGTGTTTGGCTGAGTAGTGTCTGCTGCCAATTAACAGCTCGATATATGACCAGTGGAGCAGTAAGATTTGAAATATGCACAAAGAAAGGCAGGGAGGGCCTCAAAGTAAATTTACTAATATGAATAAAGGACTAAAGGATTGCTAAATAGTTTCAGCTGAATTAGAGGAGATCATATTAAGATCCCAAATGCCTCAGTTATATGCATTATGCAAGTGATACATACATGCACAAAATAATTAGTAGCCCCCCAAAAAAAAAAAAATTCACTGTATGGAGTATAGAAAACAGTGAGTTTTCAGTACATAATTTTACTGTGCCAGCATCATAGACACAGGTTTGCTATCTACTGTTTTACAGTCCTTCAAAATGTGTGGAGATGATGAAAACATCATGTAAAATACAAAAACATGTCACTAGGCTAATGTCCCTCAAAGAGATTGTAAAACAAACATAAGTGAACATAATAATGTCTTGTAGAAATACATGGAAATAAAAAGTGTACACGATGAAATAATCAAAAATTATCCTCAACTCTTTTTACGAAATTTAATTTGAAATTTTTACATAAATCTTTCTGCTGCTGTCTAACAAATGATTCTGCAGGCAGAGGGAAGACATTTGAAATGGCACTCCCTTCCTTTCAATTGTGAGCTGTCAGTTGCAGTGGCAGTTTTCACACCTCTGCAGTAGTGTGGGAGGAGGGGACTGTCAATTCAGGCAGGACTACAAAAGAACACTTAGAACAAAAGCATCCAATTTAGCTACAACTCTGTCTGCTGCTAGATAACTTCAAATTATACTGTAAAGCAAGCTGTGATGTAAACATAAATGAGGGTGATTAGCAACAGAAAAGAAGCAGGCCTAACAGAGACGAAATCCAAACTGACAGTGAGTCACAGATTTCCCATTATATGTCAATGGCATGGGAATTCACAGTTATTTCCTTATGTCTGGCATGAGTCACAGAAAGGAGACTTGAAATGCTTTATGGGAAAGAGAAAAGCTTGAAGGAGAAGAAGATCACGTTGATATAGCAAGCCCCATCGGTAGCCATGTTGTGGTAAAATAGCTAAAATTACTAATAAAGCACTTGGAGTCAATTATAGGTGTTAAAATAGATATGGAAACAAAGATAGACTGAAAAAAAACATCTTTTTTTAGTTCTAGGGTTTTGGAAAATGTAAAGAAATGGCAAGATGTTTCTTATGACCCTCAGCACTGAAATAAATAGGACATGCTGGAGGGACAGATTCATAACCCAGAGGCTCCCTTCACTCTGGAATAAAATCCCAGTCCAGGTTAGGCAGAGTCCCTCATCGACTCTCTTCAAGAGGAATCGAGTGGATGGGAGATCGTAGGTTTACACTGGGTATCACTTCTGTGTCACTGTTAGACAGAGGCACAGTATACTAACCTCGAAAAAGGGCATAGCAAAATTAATTTAAAATGGGTGGCGAAAGCCAAACATACTCTGGCTAGGCTTATAAATGCCCTAGGGCAGATAGCCTAGTATGAACCTATGAACCTATGAATATAAATATGAAAATAATGTAAATGAGTGTAAATAATGAAATATGTAAATAAATAAATAATGCAGCCCCTAATATTTTCAATAATTGTTGCAGGATCTTTTATACCTCACTTCAGCTACTACCAACTCAGGCAAATGGGGCCTTGCTTTACTATCTCATATGAAATAAAAGTGAGAGCAGGTGATTATCACGTAACACTATATCCATTGAGGAACAAGTTAACTAGAAACATTGTGCCCCATTATGGACAGCATACTAAGATGAGAGATGGTATGCATGGTGGGGGTTGGAGAGATCCTGACATAATTCCCATCATAATGAAAGATAGTGTACTTTCTCAAGGAACAGCAGTCTAAAAACTATCGGACTAGACTGATTCAGTTTAGAAATGAGGAAGGAAGATGGTTCAATATAGTACTAGTACTAGATGAAGTGGTATAAGATCACACACCTCTGGTTTGGAAAGTTTGGGAGATTGTGCTTGTTATGCTAGAAAAGTTGAAGGGAGTTGACTCTGGTGGGAATGGAAGTATCAGAAAAAGGAAAATAAGTATATAAGGATAATGGGAGAAGATCTGAAGGAAGGGAAATGAAGGAACACTTGAACACTCAGTGGTGGGACAGGATGAAAGTTGCAAGTATTGTGAAGATTATGCATATAATCCCAACTGCTGCCATCAATTATTTGTGAAGAACCCAGAAATATACGTTTTGACTCCCACCAATGATACCTGTTAAACTATAAAGGACAGTTGGCCTTAAAGGTATATGGAAAATATGCACAGTTGCCTTGAGAACTATCTAATTTATGCATTACCCAAATAAGTCCCATACTGCCCTGCTACTAGTCAGTTATAACCACAGGCTCCCATGGATTTTACCCACCTCAGTTTAAGCCCAGTACCTTTCAGTGCAGCCTTGACAGCAGTAACTTAAATTAAACCAGAAATATTTTACACACACACACACACACACACACACACACACACACACACACACACACACACACACACACACACACACACACACACATACACACACACACTCACACATGGGCACTGATGTGAATAAACACACACACATCACACATGCATAAACATATATACACATGCACATGTATTACACCACATACACACACACACACACACACACACACACACACACACACACACACACACACACACACACACACACACACACACACAATTTTCAAAATGGAGCTAAGTGCCGACTGTCTAGCACCAACTTCCTCCTACCCATGCTTTAACATATGTTGCCACTAGTTAGTCAAAAAACAACAAAACAAAAACTTACCTTACTGTTTACCCTTAAAATAAGGCAGCTTTTTATTTTTAAATGGTAGCAAATTGCTCTAGCCAGTCATCACTCAAAAACAGAAACCAAACAGTTTCACAAAGATAAATGCATAATCCCTTACCAGTAAATAAACCGCCAGCCACAAGCAGTTAAACTTGAATAATAAGGTACTGCATTTGAAATAAGTTATTTACAAACACATATGTAAACAGTAAATGCTTGCACCAGAAACTGAAAATAAAACAATCAATTTGGTAGACGATAGTAAGGAAAAATCTCTTTAACATTTAAACTAAAATATTTCTGCCTGTCTCTAAAATAGACACCACCTCTTACTGTTTCAGACATTCTAGTTCAAAACTGCCAATTATTTAACTAATATAGAATTATATTAACTACAAATAATTTTGCTATTATTATTTTTTCTTACTGCTGTTCTCCTGATAATGTAAAAAGGTGTGTTAACAATCACATATCCTGTATTACTTCTATTAATTTGTATATTGTATTTATTTTTCCTCACATGTGTTGTGACTGCAATAGCACAGTTTTGATCAGTAAACTACTCCAGTAAACAAATTAAAAAAATAAAATAACATAAAATAAAAGGTTCTTATCCTAACAAGCTCTATTAAAAAAGATATCATCCCACAGTTCCTGTTAACTAACTAGGACTAAAGGAAACCTTCTGTTTATTAGTCCTCAAACAGGATTTTCTTTTGGATGTAATTTGAATTTTATAAGATACCATTTCTGTTCATAGGTTTTAAGTTCATAGGTAGGTACTAGGCTATCTGCCCAAAGGCATTTATAAGCCTAGCCAGAGTGTGTTGGCTTTTGTACACCCTTAAGATTAGTTCCCCGTGCCTCTGTCCAGCAGAGCCATTGGAAGTGATCCCGGGGTAAACTTTCTTTTGGGGTTT
>NC_056732.1:1555010096-1555029653 GCF_019279795.1 Protopterus annectens | reverse complement strand
GTAACATTGCATCTGACAGTTTGTATGTCAGATACAGGTCGTATATAAAGAACTAGCAAAACCCATTTCACAATTTAACGGACATTGCCTAGTGTAATAATACATGTAGGGGATATATAACTGCAGTCAATAGGAATGTAGTGTAAACTATAAGTATATATAAGTTGTTAATGGAGGTATCTTTTTACACCCTACTCTATGTGCATAAACAATGCAATTCCACACCTCAGTGGGTATGTCTAATCTCATAATATTTGATGGGACATATGTCCAATTGGTTTATAAATATCTGCATTTACTTTGATGCATGTGCCCTGTTCACATACCACAATCTTGGTGGCCTATTGCCACCAATCAATCCTGCATGGTGTTGGAATGTCCACTGTTGTTCTATATATGCATGTGTTTTGCTTGTTGTTCAACTGTTGGAACTCTGGTGTGTTGGGTTAATGGGAACACTACTGCATGCTGTTACAACTAATTTGGAATGCTTCTGGCTATTACTAACCCATATTGTCATTAAATCCTCCAAAACATAGAACGTAGAACATATGGGAAGGCTGATCCCAGCGGACCCACCTGTCCCACCTAAGCTGGCGATGGCACCTGGCACCAGCAGGTCTTGTGCCCAGCCCGGGACCTCCTCCTCCATTGGCCCTGTGCCACCTTTGGGTGGAAGTGCTGCAGGGGATGGGGCTCATCCTCCCGTGCAAGGGTGGCGGGAGGACCACCTATCACCATCCGAACAGACCGGGCTGTGGTGTATAGGGAGATGGAGCGTTCAGTCGCTGATCCTCTACGCCAGCTCGAGGCAAGAGTGGCGCAACTCATGGGTGAGCCTGCCCCTCCTACGCAGCCCCCAGCATAGATACCCTCTGGGCTGTGAAGGTGCAGTGGTGACTGCCCATGGGTGGGGATCTCAGTTCCACTATTGCCATCTGTGGGCTCATGGGCTTGAATTCCAAACATCCTTCCCGTCAATGGTGTTCACCACCCCATGTGTCATATTCCACCCTGTATGCATCTTGTTTGTCTTGTCTGTTTACCTCCCCAACCTACCTCCCCATACCTACTTCCCCTACCCCACATTCCACTCTCACCTGAAAAAAAAAAAAAGGGCAATCTGCTCCCACAAAAAATTACGCTGCCCATTTTGCACACATGTCGCTGGACACATAAACTGAAATTTAATTGGCAGTACAACATACTTTTGTCCTCACCCCTCCCTCTCAGGGGTGGAAGGTTTCAAATTTCCCTCCAAATACTAGTATATGCACAGCTGTTGCTGTTAAAGAAATGGGCAGCTATGGACCTTCCCTATACCCATCCTGCACATCCCTAGCTGTTTTCCTTACTGTCTTTCTCTCTTTGTGCCCCTTTTCACCACTGTTCTATCTCCCCATTTTCTTTTCTTTCAAAGAAATGGCGCGGGGTTAGCGGGAGTAAGCACTTTTAAGCAGTAGTTAGCGGGTTTGCAGTGTGCACTTGTGTGTGTAGCTAAGTATTGCTAAGCTCACAAACCATAAACCACTTACAAGTGCTTAAAAGTGCCTTACTCTCCCTGCATGTGAGGGCCCTTGTTCTGCTCAGCAGCAAAATAAAACACCACTGTCAGTCTCGAACCCCGGACCTTGGACACACTAGACTGCATGAAGTACCACTAAGCCACAGTAGATATACAGCAGGTTGTTGCTGATATATATATCATGCATCAGAATGAGTGAATGTAAAGGAAAGATAGGAATGCCATAACACAAAACCTGTTCTGTGGAACTTTACCAGCAGTTGTTGTGGAATTGCATTACATGACTGTGATAACAGAACCAGCCATTTTAGCAGTAAATAATGTTACAGCAACACAGTATCATAGCAAGACAATCCCCACCCAAATGTACAAAATACCTGTGAGTTCAAGGTCCAACAAGGATCTAGGTAGGCATACTCAGTACTGGAATTGTCCAGTTTTCATGAGCATCCTGTGCTAATGTCAACAAAAAAAACACAAACTGTGCAGAAGTGAGTACATTAATATCCACAGTATAGCAGTTCACAAACAGTTCATGTGCCAAATGAAAACATCTCAATAACTACGTATGTATGGCAGCTAATTGTATAAGTAGAAAAGAAACTACATACTCCCATGTATCTTGTGTTAGCATTTGTAGGGGTGAGTACAATTCTACACTGACAACTGTGTACTGGAAGTGGCAACATTCAGGTCTGAGTACAACATTCAAATCACTGGCTACACCCCTAGCATCAGATACAAGAAGTATACCAACCTTCTGACTTACACAACGGTGTCCACAGCAAACAAGCATGGTCCCCACTTTGGAAAGCTGAAAGGGCTACGCCTACCTGACTTAGCAATTTATAGCATTGGGTTGCTATGACAGTGAGTACTGCAAGTACCACACAGCAGGCTGCATGCAATTGCCAAATGGTGGCCACCAATTGGTGCAGAGGCCATCACATGCACATGTGCAGATACCTATAAAAGCAGGCTGTACTTGCTGTCCACACATGCAATCATTTCATTGCAGGTACAGAGAGAGAGAGAGAGAGAGAGACGCGAGAGAGAGTGAGACACAGACAACAGCAACAGAAAAAAAAGATATAAAAAAAATATTGAAAAAAATATATTAAAAAAAGATAAAAAATATATATTGAAAAAATATAGATATTAAAATACAAAACACGGAACTGACAAATACAAACACATACAAAGGAAAGGTATGTAACAGATATTTATTTACTGGCATGTAGTAGATGTTTTGAAGAGTACTCTACATAGTTTGAATCATCCATATGTGGCAGTAGCGTATCTATGCACAGATGCCCTGCATACTGCCATGGAGAAATCAGTGTGTAGCTGTGTGCAGTGGGATATGACTGTGACATATGTAGTTCAGCATTAAATGTCAAACATCTGATCCATGTTATCTGTGTTCTGTACAGTAGTGTGTACAATTTCTGTTTGGGGGAGTAGCAGAGTTATATAAACATGGATGTGACAGAGTAACAAATGCATGATAGTCATATTAATGTGTAGCTTAGCATTGGCAACAGCTGTACCAGGCTAGTATGCTAATCTAGCATTTGCAGCTATATATACACCCTCTAATATTACTGTGTGCTCACATGTGACACCTGTTCATGTTGCAGCAAGGCCCAACAGGTCAGCCGTGAGGTACACGGACTTACAACAGTGTGGTCCTTGTGTGTGTATGGCACACACATATGGAGAGATCTGTCTGTGTCAGATATATTAGCATCTGTACATGTGCATAGAGCAAGGGACATACTGCAACTGTTTGTGAAAGGTGGACATATATATGTTGTTGAAGGTTGTTATGTGCATATTTCTATGTAGGTTGTAGTGTGTGGCAAACAAGACAGCATACAGTGCTGGTATATGACATGTGGTGGTTAAGCACTGTGGGTATGATTGTCAGGTTTGCAGTGTTGCAGCCAGTGAGGCCTGCTAAAGCTACATGGGCTGAGAACACCTTCAATGCATTCCGCTGTGCAATATTATGACATAACTGTATACCTCACAACCTTCCATAATTGATATTCCCACCATGAAAGGTGGACTGTAAATGTGCCTATATGTATATCAATATGTACACCAATGGATGTTTATATGTATGTGTGTGTATATATATATATATATATATATATATAGATATATATATATATATATATATATATATATATATATATATATAGAGAGAGAGAGAGAGAGAGAGAGACAGGGTCATATTTACTGCAACAGATGTCTGGTGACAAAGCCATGGACTCAAGCATAATGATGTCACTGCATTGGCATCCCTTCTTGCAAAAACTCTGTACCTATTAACTACCACATAGGTGGTAGTCTACTTAACACCGCAGGTGTGATAAGAGACCATGAGACACAGGTGGACAGTAGTCTCCCCTTTGATAATCACAGTGCCACACTAATCATGTAATCTGTCTCACAAAAGGTGTGTCATCCAGGGAAATATAGGTCAGTGTTCCCCTCTACTCATCACACATAAATCCCATTATAGAGTACAATGCCCCATGTGGTATGTACCTCACAAGACATCTACAGCAGCTGGAAGGACACTTTGTGCCAGCTCACAAAGAGTAATGCGGCCTCAGAGCAGATGCCTATGCAGATCGTCTCACAGAGCCACAGCTAGACTGTATGTCTCATGCATACAGAGGTGGCCTCTACCTAACATGGCTAGCATGGAAGCCCAAGGCTGGCCCATTGGACAGCCTCCACATAAGCAGATCACAATCCTCTGGTTTCACCTCTAGGGACCCTGGCTTATATGACCTCAATGACAGCACATGCTGCGGGATGGGTCTTATCTCAGGACATCCCATACTCTGGAACAAACCACCTATCAATAGCAAACCAGCTCCTAATTGGCATTAAATCACCAAGTAATCCTGATTGCATGGGAGATGGGAAATACGCAGGGAATCCTGTGGCTGTATGGCAGAATGCGTAAGATATAGAATTACCTGTATGTCAAAGAGACTAGGAGTAGCATATGACTAGACTTCTATATGCGCTCCTGGGCCAATGGCCTATTACCTATGAACCCGTGCACCACATGTACTTGTTGCAATAATTGCATATATGAGGTTGACTGGGAGTGTATTGTTAGATATGTTAGTGGGCCATCAAGTGTGATAGCTTAGTAGAGCTGTGTCTGTCATGAGTATTGTAATGTCCTAGCTGTATTCCCCAGCAAAGATATGTATGCTATTGCTAGAGCCCAGAAAAAGCAGTATATCATATAGTCTGGCGTAGTCCCACTTCATGGGTATCTGACACAGAGATTGTCAGCAGGCTAAATAATTACATGTATGCTTATTGAGTGTTACTACTGGTGATCCAGCTCCTGTAGACTGTAAGGTGCTACCTAGGCTGTATGCCTAAAACAGCTACAGTATAGGTGCTTAAGTCCACATTTCTTGGAACCACTGTTTTTGTGTATTCCTGCTGAGTATCTCCTGGATTACATGCCTCAGGCATAGGAACTGCAACTACTGGCCTGAGCCTGTATGAGTACCCTTTGGTCTGCAAGAGATCATCTGGGTTTACCATGTACATTATCTGGTATATATATGTGAAGTGTGTATAGGTATGCCTGTACCATGGCCTCAGTCATATGTATGTTACAGGATATAAGTCATTATCCTTGTATGTGTAGTCTAGGTTTAGCCCAATGCCACCTATATTAACAAATGTGCACATATATTAGGCAGGAGTTTGCCATCAATGTTAGTGCTGGTATACTGGTAATGCAACAACTGGACTTTTACAATCGTTACAATGGATTATATATTTCTTTATGCATTAGTTTGATATATACACCTCACCTCTGGCTCTGTTGGTGGGTATACACATACAGTGTGCCATGTACTGTATTGTATAGTCTTACATGCTGGTTTATCTTTGTGCTGCCAAAGCATGGTTTGATAAATGGTGTGTACCCAGGGCATATCAGGCAGCAGTTATGGGTTAGGCCTTGATATTAGAAGTGTAGCATCATCGGCCATTAGGTTCTTTCTCTGTGATTAACTGAATATCTCATACTTTAGATGTGGAGTGTACCCACACTTGGCTTATTTCACACATATTGTTTCATTGTCTTTCAGGGGTCATGGCCCACCATGCGTAATCCCACATATGGCCCAGCGGAGGAGAGACAGATTACAATGACCTGGTTCAGCTGCCCTGCTGCTCTCAAGACCAGCCAGGACCAGCATGAAGCCGGACTGCCTGTGGCAGATCTTACATCCATAGAATTACAGCATAGGCATGCATAGCGGACATAGGCAGAATGCATGCATCCACTTGCAGTGATTTAATTAGACGTATCCCGGCTTAGTGTGTCACAGTATCATGAACAACAGCTTGCCACAGGTGGTGGGGTAGCATCCACCCCTCCCTCACCAGGTGGGGCTGCTCCTGGAGCCAGGTGGCTCCTGGCCAACAACAACCGAAAAGCATAACATGTGTAGCAGCATCATCATGGAGGCCGGGGCCACCCAGCCAAGTTGACCTTGGATTGTGCAGGTAGCCTTAGCATGGCTATGAATTCTGTTACCTCTATTAGTAGATCAAGCTTATACTTAGGATGGCAACATATAGTTTAGAGATGTAAGGTGCCTAGTATTTGCTTGCAATACTAATAATTAGGAATATAATCTGTAGGTCTGTGACTGTCAACCGTTGTACTACTGTAAGATTGCAAACACACAGTAGCAATGCAACAGTTGTTGCCACTGACAACCTGTCTCATATCCTTGTAGGTCCCTCTGGTGTGACAGCAAAGCAGCAGACCCATGCTGGTGAGTGTGTTCTATATTTAATATTGCAAATTAAATGTGCATGTCATAGGTGAGGTGTAGGCCATGTACACATAACACACCAATGCATAATGCATGCTGTGCATGTTTACTGTGAGACTATGCACATCTCAGTGATGTGAGTAGCTGCCTCAAACACATGCAATACACAGAGCATCCCACACAACTGTGGCAACACTGTAGTGGACATTGGATAGGCAGAGTCAATACACATACACACAACATACACAACTTTGTCATATGCAGTACATGTTAACATGCTACACATGGTGTATTCAGACACCCGCTGTAAGGTCACACTCCAGTATCCCAAACGTCATCCACACAGCACACAATATACCTGAGAGTAGAGGCCTCTCATGTGGCTGTGCGACACTCTTCAACACATAACACATTCATGTTAGGCAATGCCCCCTAAATGGGTACCTTACAAACCCATGTAACAACTGGCTGTGAAATGGTGAATGTAGCCATGGTACTGCAGTTCAGGTACAGCATGCTATGTGCCGGTCTGGCACACATTAGTAGCCTTGACTGACCACATGATGCTGCATGATGATGGCTCATGGTACTACACCCCATTCAGTTACAGTGACCACAGTACTACACATAGCATTTGCTCAATGTTGTGTGTGTGCAAACATATACACAATATGCATAGCAATCACCATTTGTACAAAGTGACACACATGTCTTGTAATGCTATTGAGTGTATAGGTCACATGACACACATTATGTGTGATGTGATAATGTTGCAGTTGTGTTGTAGCCTGCCATGTCATGGCTGGCACTGGCATGTCCACAATATGTCCTACACTCACCATAACCACTGTACAATGGCTATGTTGAGCAATGGTATTCCATCAGATATACATGCACCACTCATCCTGTGTGTATACATAGCATGCATGTGCTAAACCTGTGTCCACAATTATCTGCTAAAGACACATATGCTCTAATCAGAAATGGATATCTATGTTACACACTGATACACATCCAGCCATGGTATGTATACCTGTGAGTGATGGTGCACAGGACATTGCAGAGCTTTTAATACTTGCACAGCAATGTTGTGTCCATGTACACATTGCATTCAGGGTGAGGCCAATCACTGAACAAAACACACATGCATCAAAGCCATGTATACTGTTATTAGCAAGGGCTGTCTACACTCACACTGCATGCTGTTGAGCAACACGTCCTGCATGCTGACATGTGATATAACTGTTTGGCTTGTGATACTGTACCCACCATCACCGCTATTGAGTATGTTCTGGATTGCTGGTGGTGTGTGCGTGTGTGTGTGCGTGGTGTGTGTGTGTGTGTGTGTGTGTGTGTGTGTGTGTGTGTGTGCATGTGTTCATGTGTTCATGTGCGCATGTGCGCATGTGTGCATGTGTGTATGTGTTCATGTGCTCATGTGCATGTTCATGTGTTCATGTGTGTGCATGTGTGCATGTGACATCATGTACAGGACGTAAAGTGTGTTTCCTGTCTTCCTCTCACAGGTGCTGATTTTGGGCTGGTTCACTGCAGCAGGGAAACTGATGTCACTGAGCAGAATAGTCATAATGATGATAGGTGTGTTGAGGCACAGGCATGTTTGCCAGGGTCTGTCGTTGGGCCTGTACACAAGTGTCCACCCGATCCATGCACACAGTCATACTGCCAATACATCCATCACCAATGCCCTTAGCTGAGGGACAGTGAACAGTTGGCATTGGGCAGGACAGTGTGGTATTTATGACACATGCATCCCGACACAGCAGCCATACCCAGATGTCTGGAAGGGTACCACATAGGCAGATGTCCAGGGGTTTTCATCGGAGCACTACTGCTCATTGCCACTGGCAGATGTGCCACAGGTCTTACAACCTCATGCATGTTCCAGGCTGTTATAGAGGCACAGGCATGTATGGAATGGTACACCAGACAGGGACTAAGAGCACAGAGGGCACATAACACCACCGTAATTGACAGTATCCGTGACCTAGCAGGTAACATCTGTAATTACACTAAGGTCACTGATAGACGTTGGGGTGAGACATTATATGTCCTCCACAATGTCATGTCCATGTGTCAGGACAGTGCGGGATGGTTGAGTCATCGACGTGGATGTATGCCAGCAGCATCAGCAGCTGGCAGTCGCCATGGACGTCCCTCAAGTCACATCTGCTCCCGTAGTGCCAGTACTAGCCCCAGCAATGTTGCGGTGGGCTGTCCATTGAACGTCCTAGAAGACCACATGCGTGGCTCTGGACAGTCCCAGCAGTGACCTGGGTCCAGTGTACATCCATCTACCTCTGGGGATAGTACCCAGTCTGGCTTAGTAGCTGATAGTGTCAGTAGCACCTGCCAGGCACAGGTACCATATCCATGGCCAGAGATGGTGATCTGTAAAGCCTGGGCAGTCTGTGGCTGTCCCACAAATACCATATAGCCACATGCATGCAACACACACACACACACACACATAAACACACCTGGGCACATACACACATTACATCACACACATTGGACACACACACACACACACACACACACACACACACACACACACACACACACACACACACACACACACACACATATTTAATGTACAACAAAACAACACACCCTGTGCATATATGAACCTGTGCCACCCCTGTCTGTAACACATGTCACATGATGAGCAAATTACACAACCATAAGTGTAATGTCTGTGTATGAATTTATTGCATGTACATCATGATTAGCATGTTGTCATGTGTAAATTGTGTTAGAGATATGGAGCAATATGATTTGTTTGAGGCAGTTATTGGTGATTGTGGTTATGTGTACCAAATATTTACATTTCTCAGATTCTACAGTATGTGTGTATATTGTGCTGCGTGTGACACAGTGGGGATGTGTTTTACATGTTCTTTTCATATGCAGTACACATTTGATTTTGTATGAGTCTTGACTACATGGGACCTTCAGATGTGTGGTGTGTTTGCATGTAAATTTGTGGAACCAGTCAATAATATTACTTCTGTTGTATTTTGATGCATTCGGTATATGTATATTATACTGTGGTTGACAAACAGAATGTATATGTCACTGCAAAACAAACAGAACATGGATCCATCTGGGTACATAGCATGTGGTATGTGGCCACATTTTCAGATTACACATTTCAGGAAATTCTGTTGTAAACCCATGCTGTAAAGCTATAAGCCATAACAAAGCATAGTCAGATTTGTCAGTACAAAACCACTAAAGTATAGCCAACATATAGACATGTTGAAATTTAAGTACAATGAAATGTCATCTTTATTGACACAGTATCAAACACATGTGTATAAGAATCATAAAAGCAAAAAATTATGAAAAGTGTAACTATGATGTACATGCAATGATCATAATACAGACATACTTACAAGGTTGAATAAGAAAATAATTTGCAGTCACATAAAATAATGTTGTGTTTGAGATACAGGGCATGCACACAAAGGTTGTGATTAATGAAAGTAATTAAATAGCAAATTTTATAGAGGTGAAAATGGTGACATATAAGGTGTTCTTGAAAGCCCACACAATGAATAAAGTTATCACATGTTGTGCTGGTGTCATGTGTGCTGTCCACAAATACCATTATGAGCCACAGGTTGAACTGTGTGCATGAAACACACACACACATAAACAGACACCTAGGGCTAACACATACCCACACATTACACAACATTCATACAGTACTCTTCTCACACCTCCATGTATTGCAGGCTACTGTACCTCTGGTAAACCAACTGCACAGTGCATGTAATTACCATACCTCCTGTCACACATTGATACAGGTACCATTTTATGGTGACATCATCAGACTACAATGTTACTTTGTCACAAGGTGTAATGATATCAAGGTGTCTGACAGGCATGACATTAAACCATTGTCAAGAGTATTGTTTACACAGGTTGTCAATATGTAGTCCACACTTGGCTGATGATGTAGTATTCTTTTAAGTGGACATATTTGTGGGATGGTGCTCAGATTTGCAGACATTTGTAATATGTGGAGGTGCACTGTCTCACATGTACCTCATATACACACAGTGACATGCCCTGTATTACACAGTAACACTCCATAGTTTCTTTTACAGTATGCATTGTAATGACATATCAGACTACACATTAGTATACATGGTTTACACGGTGCTGTGGGTGATACTGTTACATCTGTCATTGTTGTTCTGGTAGTATCTGCAACAGTGACCATAACCACAGATGATGTTTGACAACTGACACACAGGGTCTACACACTAACATTTGGATACTTCAGGTACATACTATGCCAGTAACCAGTGGTATTCATGCACATTACTGAGACCATCCTGTTTTGGATAGACATCTAGGACAAGCAATCACAGTGGGATATGTCCAGGTAATCTGGTAATGCATACTGGGCCTATAATGCATTCTAGTGACACATCCTACAAGGGATCATACAGACAGTACCTGTTGTCACCCATGCTGTAAAGCTATGTCAAAGCGTCATCAGTGGAACATGTTTTGTACCACAGGAGTAGCCACCAACATGACAGGTACCATGTGTATATGCAACCATTACTCATCTCCTTTGATAATCACATTTCCAAAGGTATTTTGAAATGGTGACACATCAATCTGCATGCATCCACAGTTGACACCTATAATGTGCCATTTTGACAGACTCTGGTTTGAACAGGTCTGTACCTGGCATAAATCACTCACACAATTCAATACCTAATGAGTGTGTGTGACAGGATGACCTAGGCCAGGGATCACTGCATGGCTGGCCTTGTCCTGTGTGATGTGACCTAGGTCTGGAGCAGCAGCACTCTGGACAGATGTGTTCTTGGGAAAGCAGGTTACACATGCAATAATTGAGGTCCACTATGGTGTATTTGTCAGCTCCTCCTGTGATAAGGTTGTCATCTGTAGTAGCCACAACACATTGACCAAGTGTCACACACATATGTCACTGTTGGTTCAAACTACTTTTGATGATACTGAGAAGTATGCATCAACATGTGTATACACATTACTGTGAGTTCTTTTTCACAGGTATATTTGTAGGATGGTGACATCATCAGACTTGATTTTTTATACTTTTAAGGTGTTTTACTACTCTCCAAAATGGTTGTTTCTTCTGGAGATCATGACACACACACTTATCAGTGCAGGTTCAAACCACTGTTGTTATACTGGGCACATTACATGCATACACATTACTGTAAGTTCTCTTTTCCACAGGTATATTTGTGATGGTGACATCATTAGACTTGACGGATTAGTATACCACTTTTAGGTGTTTTACTCTTATTGCTCTTCTGGAGATCAGCTTTGTTGTCAGTGCAAATTCTACCTACACTTCATGATTTTGTGGATTCACATGTATACACATTATGTATTCTCTTTTCCACAGGTATATATTTGTAGGATGGTTCATTGACTTGACGATTGTATACCACTTTTAGTGTTTAGTACTTTCATTGTCTGGAGATCATCAAACAGCACACACACACTTGTGGTGCAGTCAAACCCTACTAATGGTTTTGATCTGGAGTATGCATTTCCCTGTTACATTACTGTGAGTTCTTTTTCCACAGGTATATTTGTGGGATGGTGCATCATCAGGCTGACAAATGTTACATTGGTGGCATTAGTGGGGATGTAGTGATGTCTCACTTTGATTGATCATCAAAGGAGGTGTACTATCTACCTGTGTGGGATATGACTTTCTGTTATATGTACCACCTATGTGGTAATTTGTTTGCACTTTGTTTTCAGGGGACATGCATTTGGCATTCTGCTTGAGGGCATTGTGACACCAGGTATGTCTCTGTAAGACCCTTTAGGATGTTTGTGTCAGTGTAAGTATCTGGACTAGTTGCAGTCATCTGCTGTTCAGTTCTCCTTGCTTGCCTGTACCTCTGAGTAGTGTCTACTGAAGGTGGGGTCCAGGACCAAGACCTGTGGGATGCCATTTGTGACTGGCTTAGAGTGGGACATGGCACCGCAACTCTGAACATGTGTGTTTGATCTGTAGCACTTGGCACCCATCCTGTGACATAGCTGTTAATGTTAGCTGGTGTTGTCCATGATGACAGAGTGGGGAATGGTGTTGAGTGTAGTGAGGTCCATGGGCTGTGGACTACACCTCTATCTATGTCCAACTTTGAAATGTCAACTATATTTGGGACAGATCTGCCTTTACAAACGAGTTGTGAGTCCAGTGTCTGGAGGTCAATGTCTGTTTATGGGCTGATGACAATTTGCTCAATAGCTTGTAGACCAGGCTGAGTAGCTATGGGATGGTTTCCAGGTCTGTTGTCACCTTTGTGGAGCTGGATGACTGTTAGTGTATGCCATTCTTTGGTACACAGTGTGTATGACTGAGTCTGGACAGTGAATGTAGGTGAGGTGTAGTTCCTTTTTGGTAGTGTACACAGCCTGGGGGATCAGTCCCATGGATGCTGTGTTCTTAGCTTTGGAGAGAGTGTCTTTGCATGTCCATGAAGTCTCTCTGCATCTTCTGTATGGACACAGGCCCTTTTGGGTGATAGTTTACACTGAACTTGTCCCCAGGATGTGCAATGAAAGTTGGTTCAGTGTATTTCTTGCCATTGCAGTAGCTGACAGCATATTTGGAAGTTGACACCTACATGTCTGTAGCTACCAAAGGCTTTGTGGTTGTTATTCTTACATTCCCAGCAATTTGTCTTTAGAAACTGTCCTTGGATTATTTTATGGGATCATTGTTTCTTCTAATAATGATCAATGATGCCTTTCCTTTGTGAAGTTGGCTCTATCATGTTGTTTCCTCCTTCTGTTGTCTGGCTTATTTGGGCAACCACAGTTATTTTCATTTTTGGAAGTGCATCTTGGTTTTTATTTGTGATGTCTTGAGCATGCATTGTAGATGCTCATAGGATGCACTTATAAATGATTCAGCAGGTTGTATACCATTATCCTATAATGGGCTTTGGAACTTTCCACTTTGGTCTTGAGAAGTGTGCAGTTTGCTTTTGAGAATGTCTTCTGATGTTTTCACTGACTGGGTTGTGGATGTCAGTGTGATTACTTTATGATCTGATATTACCAGCAAGGTTTATCTCTGTTGTGAACACTGGTACCCCATGTTGGTGATGATCATGTCAGTATGTTGTCACCTCTAGTGGGCATGACCAGCTGTTCCATGTTAGAGTTTTTAAACTCTAGGAAACATTGCAAGGCGTTGTAGAGTAATTCTCATCAATAGGACCTTTATATTTTTGTTCTCAGAATGCTGAGTGGGGTTCCTGAGACAAGGTAGGTGATCTGTGAGGCTACAATTTGATGAGCAGCTTTGCCCAATGTTAGTTGCACTTGGCCTCAAGGCCTCATGCTGTTACACTAACCTGATTTGGTATCCATAAGGTATGGGGTACACCCTTCCTTTGTATTTCACTTGTGGTTTTGGGTCCGGTCAGAGGGATTGTGAGTGTTTTTATATGGAGCATGTCCAACAGCTCTGTGTTTGACATAGTTTTGTATGTTAGGCAGTGAACACCTCTGAGTAGACGATATGCAAGGGTACAGATGGAGCATTTTGAGATGGTCTGTGTGGCATGTATTTCAGGCAGTAATGCTCTTTGTGAGGTATTGCTGCAGGCTTTCCAGTTGTTGTAGTTGTCTTGTGGTACATAGCAAAGTGGCGTTGTACTCTATTGTTCTAGTGAGTGATGAGTGGGGAACAATGTCTCTTCTATTCTGCATGAGACACATTTTGTGATGAGGTGTGCCACATAGGAGGGTTTCCTGACTACTGTGGGGATGTGATTATCACAGTTGTCCACTGTCCACCTGTGACCCAAGGTCTCTTGTCACACTTTCAGTGTTGTATACTACCACCTATGTTGTAGTTCTTGGCTACAGAGTTTTACAAAGGGATGACAATGCACCTTTTGGCATTGAGCTAGAGCCCATGGCTGACAATACAGCATCTGTCTCAGTGAGGCCCTTTTTGAGGATGTCCACATCTTTAGTGTTTACAATTATGGCTCCTGGTTTGCAGTCCTCTGGAAACTTCAGTAGCCACAGACCTTCCATGTTAAAGTTTACTTCAGAGTAGATACTAAACAGGACAAGACACAGGACTGGACCCTGTGGTACTACACTCATCACTGGTCCAAAGTCTTGAGTCTGCTACTTTCACAGTGTGTGTTCTGTCAGTAAGCCTGTTGGCATCTTGACATAGCAATTTATACCTGTTTAGTGGGTTTATCTATATTTCCAGAGTGTGGGGTGGTGTTGTAAGCCATGGCAGGATCTACATAGGCTGTGAACCACCTTACCCTTGTCTCTGGTTCTGGTGACTGCTTCAATGTCATCTATCAGGTTTAGGAGACATGATCTGCATTTACAAACCAACATGGCTGTGGTCCAGGTTTGGGATTACCAATGTAATTTTTATATATGTGATGATACATTCCATGGCCTTGAAGGCGGGCTCATCAGGCTAATGGGGCACTAGTTTCTGGGGTCTGTGTCCACTTGTAGTGGGATAACCATCACTGTGCACCATTCAGCAGGAAGCATGAGGTGAGCTGAATGCTACATCAAGGTGCCTGTTCATTCTGTGGTTTGTGTAGAACACAGCCTGGGAAGTTATCTGATCCATGGCTGCTGTGATACTGGCTTTGGAGAGTGTTTTTACCTGTGCAGTCGTGATGACAGCAACTTCGCAGTCTTCCATTATAGAGATGTGCTCTTTCATGGGTGAGAGGGGTAAAGTTAACACTGATCCTGTCTGCCAGGATGTTGGCAATATCAGTTGGTCTGTATATTTAGTGCCATTGAGCTGTAACAGACAGATCTGAGTGTAGCCATGACATGGACCTGTCTGTTGGGCAGAGATCTCCTGAGTAGACAGTATGCAACAGAGTACAGATTGGGTTATTCAGTCTTGTTGCATGGGGCACTGTTTGAGGCCAGTAATCCTCTTGTTGGTACTTCAGTGGTCTTTCTGGCTGCTGAATGTGCCTAGTCAGATTCATTAAGTGTGTTGTGGTACTCTCTGATGGGTCTGATGACTGATGAGTAGTGAACCTCCTTTGACCTACATGCAGACCTTGGCAGTTTGTGTGAACAAATAGCATGATTTTCTGACCACTTTGTGAATGTGTTTCTGGAAGTAGAGATGACTATCCACATTTGTCCATAGATCCTTATCACCTGTATTTAGCCTGTGTGTGTGAGCATGCCCAGTATGACCTTTCAGTATGTTGTTGCCTGACATTTGCTTCATTTATTTGTGTGTGCATGCCCAGTGACCTTTCAGTATGTTGCCTGACATTTGCTTTGTTTATTTAAGTGTGTGAGCATGCAATATGACCTTTCAGTATGTTGTTGCCTGATATTTGCTTGTTTATTATGTGTGAGTATGCCGGTATGACCTTTCAGTGTTATGAATGAAATCCACTACATTTGTTGGTGTGAGCATGCCGGTATGAACATTTATACTATATGTGAATGGAAAATCAAGTTGTATTTTTACAGCAGGGCTCACCTTTGTGTCATAGATCAACAGGGATCATGCTGTGCCTGCAGGCTTCCATGAGACACTTTGCATGACTTATCAACATTTCTACATACAGGGGACAGCTATTCTTTGTACATTTCTACCGGGGGCACACCTGATTGTTACTGTGGGTGTACATAGGATGAGGTTCACCTGACACTTATACACATTTGCTATGCCTGCACTGCTATGCGTACACCATTTCAGTCTGTACTGTTACCTATCATACTGGCTTGAGGCATACTACTGTACTACACATCTTAGCGTCCAATGTCACGTATATTAGATTGCGACTTCATAGCCTACACAACCCACATCACACCGGCTGGCCTGATGTTCTCTGTCTGCATAGGCCTGTGGGGGAGGTTACCCATATGCCTCTTTAGGGCCATGTGCATTTCTTCTGTTTGCATTAGTTTACAATTGTCCTGCTGTGTCTGTGCCACTGAAATGCTATCATGGCTTAGTGGTTCAGTACTATACCTATAGTGCACAGTATCCTGGGTTCGAGCACTGTCACTGCTTTTTATTTTCATGCTGGGCAGACCAGACTGCTTAAGGAACAGTAAAGCAAATATGAGCATGTTTACCTGACTTTGCTCAACTTTGCCCGACCTTGCCCAACATTGCTCAATGTTGCCCGACGTTGCGCTAGTTAGCACGGGCAATTTTGTTTACATATACTAAATATTGGTAAAAGCTGCTTAGCACTGCTTTATATTGCTTAAAACATGGCAATAATGCCTCAGGTGGTGCTGCAGGGCTGCCTATGTCGGATGCACTCCTATACATGTTTGGAAACAGGTAGTGTCAAGTTAGGCATCCCTTTTATTTTATGTGCGAGTCAGAGAGGTATCATTTCAGGGTTCCTACTGAGCCAGTGTATGTATGCATTGCCTCTTTGCCAAGGCCAAGGCATACTGGGCATGCTCCTTCTGCCTACTGGGGCAGGCTCAGGTTGTTCCTCCTGATCACGCTGTGCCTGTGCAGGCCTTGGCAATGGTGGGGGCTGTTTGGCCCTGCCCCATTCCTGCTGCAGCTGTTTTGCAGGATCATATTGTGTAGCATGGCACATACCATGACAATTTGGGTACATGTGGTTGGTGAGTACTGCAAGGCTCCACCAGATGTGTCCAGGCACCGGAACCATGACTTGAGCATCCCAAACACATGGTTCATAGGTTCATAGGTAGATACTAGGCTATCTGCCCTAGGGCATTATAAGCCTAGCCAAAGTGTTGGCTTTTGCCTCCCTATTAGATTAGCCTACTATGGCTCTATAGTAGGTCACAGGGCCTTTAAGATTAGTTTACTGTGCCTCTGTCAAGCAGGGACACAGAAGAAATCCAGCTGTTTGTGTTTCTCATCCATCGTCAGATGCCTGCTTGGGGTGACGAGGCTATATCTAACATGTATTGATTCTATTCCAGAGTGGGCCTCTGGGAAATGAATCTGTCCTCCATGTCCTATTTATTTTTGTGCTGAGGTTTAAGTCCCTGGACACATGTAACTCTAGGGATTTGGATTTTCTGGTGGAGCATGTCCATTAATTCTGGGTTAGACATGCTTTGTCGTCAGGCATAGATCACCTCTGGTAGGCAGTAAGCAACTGAGCTGGGTTTCTTTAGTCGAGCTGCATAGGACATCCAGTTTGTGGCCCATGATCCTCTTGATGACATCTTTTGGGGTCTCTCCAGTTGCTGCAATGTCCGGGTGGTACATCCCAAAGAGCCATTGTGTTCAATTATGGGCCTGATGGTGATGATGGGGGCACAATGACCTCTCTTGATCTGAATCACGAACCCTTTCATGATAAGGTGGGCTATATAGAAGGACTTTCTAACCACTTTGCAATGTGATTATCAAAGGAGAGATTACTATCTCGTGGGTTTAAATCCTAGTACTTCCTCTGTACTTAATGGATTACCAACTATGAGTAATTTGTGGGCACTTTGTTTTCAAAGGGATGACTATACTTTTAGCATTTGGCTTGGGCAGTGGCTCTGGCACCAAGCATCCGTCTTCTGAGACCCTTTTGGAGGATGCTTGTGTCAGCTCAGAGAGTTGATTATGGCTCCCAGTTTGCAGTCATCTGCCGAACTTTGTCAGCCATAGTCCCCCTTGTTAGTCTGTGCCTCAGAAGTATATACCCGAATAAGAGGTCCCAGAACTGAGCCTTGTGGGATGCCACTTGGTTTGGATTCAGGCGTAACTGCAATTCTGACCATGTGGATTCAATCCACAGCCAGTTTGCAACCCACTTGTGACATCCCAAGTTGATATTTTATCGATTACATTTCGTGTTTGCATGTGTGCCTCATTATGGTGTTCTTGTTCAGGTGTGTGCATTTCTCATGGGTGCCATCAGCCACAGCTCCAGTGCGTATCCAGCATCCCCCACTAGGTGACCATCAGGGATGTCCCCATTGGCAAATGTCTGGTACAGCTGCGTCAGATGCCAGATATGGGAATTGTTGTAGCTTCCAAGGCAGCCAGCGCACACATTCAGTATTATGCCCTGGGCATCGCACACAATCTGGCAGCTGATGGAGTGGAAGCCCTTGCTTGGTTGATGTAGGCCCTACCCGCTCACGGCTGGTGCTTTGATGTGTATGTGCATGCAGTCAATTGCACCCACTACCTCAGGGTATTCCGCTATTTGCTGGAAGAGATGCATATTGCTGGCCAGTACCTCATGGGAATTGGGGAAATATACATGATCACCGACATGTGCTGACATGGCATTCAGGAACTGGTGCAGTACCCTGGATGCTGATGCCTGTGAAATCCCCATCATATCACCAGTTGGTCTCTGGAAGGTACCTGTTGCTAGTATTCTTAGGAACACATACCTTGGTTTCCACTGGGATGGGTTCCCCTCTGTTGGTTCTGTGTGTGAGGCATGGCCTGCACAGCTCAACAATTGCTGCAGGAGGTCTCTGTCCACTCTATGGCGCTCCACTATCTCAGCTCATGTAGCCCGTGGTAGGTTACTCTGGGTCTGTACACTCTTCTCCGTCTCCTGCTATGGGTTGGTCAGCATTCGCAATGGCACCACCCTCAGCATCTTGCACATGTTGCCTTATAATAGCAATGGCAGCCCCTAACAATTTTTTGTTTCAGTTAAGCTTATTAAGTTTTCACTTCTCTTTGTAGACTGCAGTGCTGCAGTGTTTCTGAGAAAAACATGGGGGAATGTTGTTTGCAGAGTTTTAAGTGCTGGGCTGGGCTGGGCTAGTGTACTGCCTGGGTAATTGGCTGATTCTGATTGATTTCACCTGGCAGCTCTGCTAGTTCTCCCTGGTTAACTTCCTACTACTTCTTTTCCTTCCTTTTCCCTTTCTGTTTCCACAGGGGGCAGAAAACACGCGAACAAGCTCAAACACGCACGCGGTGCACGCACACAGGCTTACACAGGCTTAGGCGGGTGCATATGCACACACAGGCTTAGATGGCCTTACACAGGCTTATCACGGGTGCACACACGTGCACACAGGCTTAGATGGGTTTACAGGCGCGCACACGCATGCACACAGTGTAAGCATGTTTGCAAGAAACTTTAGTGATATCAATGGCGTACACCTTCGGTTTCTGGGTTGCAGTTAAGACAACTGTAGACA
>NC_056732.1:1554999618-1555009596 GCF_019279795.1 Protopterus annectens | reverse complement strand
ATGGGATCTCCCTGTGAAACCTGCAGGGGCTGCAGCTGTCATGTGCTTAGGCCTGTTTCTGCTAGCCACATGCTGCATGTTGTCTGCGTTTGCTCTAGAGGCTGCTGAAACCATGCTTTTATCATTTGCAAGCATACTTACAAGTTCATAGGTTGGTACTAGACTATCGGCCCTAGGACCTATACAAGCCTAGCCATAACAATTCCCTGGCTATTTCTTCCCAGAATATTTACTTCCCTGGTCCCCTGTCTAGCAGGGTGACTGACATGATCCCCGGGGTGAATTTTCTATCTCCTATCTAATCATCAAGGTTCCTTTTGAAGAGGGCCAAAGAGGCACTTAAATTGACATGTATGGGCAGTCTATTCCAGAGTATGGGGAGTCTCTGGGTCAGGAACCTATCCCTCCAGCATGTTTTGTTCATTGTGATGACTAGGTATAGATCCCTGGAGCATGTGGCCCTGAGGGACTGGAATTTCCTTAAGTGTAGCATGTCCAACAGCTCTGGGTTTGACATGGCCTTGTATGTTAAGCAGAGATCACCTCTGAGTAGGTGATATGCGACAGAGTATAGCTAGAGTTTTTTTAGATGGTCAGCATAAGGCATCTGCTTTAGGCTTGTGATTCTTTTGGTGAGGTATTTCTGTGGCCTTTCCAGTTGCTGCAGATGTCTTTTGAGGTACATACCAAATGGGGCGTTGTACTCTATAATGGGTCTAATGAGGGATGAGTACAGTGGGACAATGGCCTCCTTTTTTCCTGGATGAAAAGCTCTTAGTGATGAGGTGTGCCACATAGAAGGATTTCCTGACTGTTGTGATGATGTGGTTATCGAAGGTGAGACCACTGTCCACCTGTGTCCCTAAGTCCCTTATCACACTTTCAGTGTTTAGTGTACTGCCACTTATGTGGTAATTCATGGGTACATATTTTTTCCCAAAGGGAATAACTATACATTTCTTGGCACTGAACTTGAGCCCATGGCTCTGGCACCAAGCATTTGTTTCTGCAAGGCCCTTTTGTAGAATATCCACATCATTTGGGGATTCAATAATAGCTCCCAGTTTGCAGTCATCTGCGAACTTTGTTAGCCAGAGTCCCTTAGTTCTGGCCTGTACTTCAGAGAAGTAGATGCCAAACAAGAGCAGTCCCAGGACTGAACCCTGAGGTACTCCACTTGTCTGGAGCTGGATTTTGAGTCGGCTACTCTTACAGTGTGGGTTCTGTCAGTAAGCCAGTTGGCAACCCATCAAGTGATGTAGGGATCAATACCCAGCTTAGTAAATTTATCTATGATTCCAGAGTGGGGGGATGGTGTCGAAGACCCAGGTGAGGTCCAGATAGGCTGTGTGGACTGTCTTGCCATTGTCCACGGCTATGGAGACTGATTCAAAGAAGTCAATCAGGATGAGGAGACAAGATTGGCCCTTTATGAAACCAAACTGGGTGGGGTCCAGTGTTTGAAGGGTGACAATGTCTTTGTTTATAAGTTCCATGATTAATGTGTTCCGTGGCTTTGCAGATCAGGCTTATCAGACTGATGGGACGATAGTTCCCAGGATCCAAGGTGGATCCTCCCTTGAGGAGTGGGATAACTGTAGCTGTTCACCACTCATTGGGCATGAAGCCTGAGGTGAGGCTATGACTAAACATGACAGGTGAGGTACTAGTTCATTTTGTAGTTCATGTAATACACAGTCCAGGATGTCTGGTCCCATGGATGCTGTATTCTTAGCTTTGGAGAGTGCATTTTTTACCTGTGTGGCTGTGATTAAGAATTTGACAATCTTATGGTATTGAGATGGGCCCTTTAGGGGGTGAGAGGGGAGTGAAGATGACTTGTGTGCCTTTCTAGAAGCTCAGGCATTTGACACATTTTTATAGCCTTGCTCTACGTTAAATCACTGTCACGAAGTAAAATCTTTCTCACTGCAACACTATTAACACCACACACAAGCCTGTCCTTTATTAACTCATCTTTCAAATCACCAAACCTACATATTTTAGCTTAATTTCTCAGGTCAGTAATATAAGCTGCAAAAGTTTCTCCTGGCTTTTGGTCTCTTGCATAAAATAGGTGCCTGTCTAATGTAACGTGTCTGAGGGTTGCACATTTCTCTAAATGTACTTTTAAAGCACTCAGGGTCCTCTGCTAATTCAGCTGGTACAGCAATATGGTGGTTTCCCCCACTCCTGCACATAGTGCTGGTGCATACACAAATGAACTCTCTCTTTCAATGGCCTCAGACCCTGCTAGGTTAAGCAAAATGAATGCCATTGTATGTGCATCTTTGTCAGAAAAAGCTGCTTGTATAAATATGTCATATTCATGCTCAAATACTCTCCAATTCTCTTCAATATTATGGTCAAATACAAGTGGACTGGGTCTGTGAAATGCCTCTGCCATACCAGCAGACACTAGTGAACGCCCTTGAAATTATGCACGAATATACACACATGTACATATGCCAGACATTTATGCCAGAACTTGTAACTATGCCCAATAGCACAACTCTTTGAAACAGCTGCACTTTGCAAAAAAATTCTTTGTAGCATAAGAACACTCTTGAAATTGCTGTACTTTGTGAAATCACCCATATCAATGTAAGAAACACTTCAAAATGATTGTACTTTGTGAATGAACTGTATATGGCACAAGAAGCTCAGAGTAAGAAACACTTAGAAATGACTGCACTTGCAAATTAAGTGTATACAGCACACAGTAAGCTTTTCAAAATGGCTGTACTTTGCAAAATAACTCTGTCCAGTGTAAGAAACACTCTGAAATGGTGGCACTCTGCAAATAAATGTACACAGCACAAGAAACTTTTCAAAATGGCTGTATTCTGACTGCACTTTACGAAATAATTGTACTTTGCACACAGTAAACTCTTCAGAATAAATGCACTGTAATAAAGCACACACTGCAAACACTTTCCACACTCTGAGATACTTCAAACAACTCTAGTTATGCTTTGAATAACTTTGGGCAATGCGAATACTTTTCTTGTGCTCGTTTTACTTTAAACATGCTTGTTATGCAAACCCAGTGTGTGCATGTGTGTGTGTGTGTGTGTGTGTGTGTGTGTGTGTGTGTGTGTGTGTGTGTGTGTGTGTGTGTGTGTGTATCTATATCTACATATATATCTATATATTTATACCTATATATATATATATATATATATATATATATATATATATATATATATCTTTACATTAACATATACAGATGGCTGGAGAGAGAGAGGATAATGGAAAGTGTGAAAGGGAAATAGGAAAGAAAGGAAAATGGAGAAGGGTAAGCATCAGGGATCATGCAAAAAACATGAAACCCAAACAGATAAAATAACACACACACTACGAAGGGGAGGCATTGGCTACACATAAACAAACATATGGCAGACAAATGTCTGGGGATACGGTGAGGTACAGTTTGAATGCCAGCTGCTGACCAGTCAGGATGGATGCTTATGTGGCTCAATAGATGGAATTATTGGATCCTATTGGTTAGTGATATGGGCAACACCCTGTTTTGGCAGCCCAATGGCAAGAACCATCTTGTTTAGTAAATGTGTGATTTGCTGCAGAAGGACTGATGTGTGCTTAGAGAAAGGAAATACCACTAGGCAACGAACAAGCCAAAAAGAAACCAAGAAATTTATTGTACTTAGCGCCTCGGCTGTTCAGCCTTCTGTGCTTACCCTGCCAACCATCACCTCTACCACCCAACTCCAGCTCTAGCTGAGTCTGGGCAGGCAACTGGGGTGGGCTGCTTGCATGGGTTGGGTCAAACCCACCTCAACAAGGTACTCCCACCTTGTCGCTCGTACTCTGTTATCATACAAGACGAACTGGAGGTGTAGTTTATTTATATGCTTTATTACACAGAAACACAACAGGATGGATAGCAGCAACATAAAATATAAACAAACTGATTAACTGATAGACTAACACATACATACATGCGTACATCTCAACAGCTCTCTACAAAATGGCAGTCTAGCTTGCACATGCTCAGTATTTATACATGTGCAAGCCCATGGAAAACTTCTTAAAGGTACATACAAACTCTTATCTACAGCCTCCCTCTTTAGTGAATTGTCTTACAATATCAATGACATTTGAATAGGCATGCAGTTGTACAGACACTAAGAAATAAGCACAGCATTCATGTCCAAGTTGTCATGCATCTGGAACTTGGTCTGGAAATGCGACCAGCTCTAGTAATGTAGTAGTTAGGACTGAGTTTAGCAACAGGGACACTCATTGGTGAACAATCTTATTGAGGACTCTTGGGAATCTTCTCAGGAATAGGGAAATTTACTGGAATGTCCTCAGTTGGAGCACTGGATGACTCACTCTGAGATCTAGAGTCTTTATCACAGGCAAGATGCTGCAATACTGGCTCAGACACCAGACACCGGTACTAAATATTCCCGATTCCTCCTAAATTCAACTCCTTGCGATTCCACAATGTATGATCTTGGCTCTGGACATACACTTTTCATGACTCCAATATGATCAAAACCTTTTGCTGTCTGCATCCTCACTATCTCCCCTTCTTGTAATGGAATGGGCAGTTTGCTGGTCTTATCATAATGGGACTTCTGGGACAAATGCCTTTTCATAAGTTGACCATTCACTGCTTTGTTGTTCTTAGCACAGGAAACAAACAGATTGCTTCTTATTGGTAGTGTGGTTCTGGTTTGTCTCGACAAAAGTCTCTGTGCAGGTGAACCAAGATTTTTATCACGAGGAACATTTCTGAGATTCAGGAAATTTAGAAAAACATCGCTATTGTCTCGTTTCAACTTCTCTAATAACTGTTTCACACTTTGAACTGCATGTTCTGCCAAACCATTTGACTGTGAGTACTCAGGGCTACTTGTAACATGAATAAAGTCCCACTCTTCAGCAAATCTCTTGAACTGCTAGCTTGGAAGCTGTGTACCATTGTCAGAAATAAGTTTGTGCAGACTACTGTGGACTGCAAAATTATGCTTCAACTTAGTAATGACAGTACTGGATGCTAGATTAGGAAGTAGGTTAATCTCGAACCAATTTGAATAAGAGTCTTCTAACACCAAATAATGTCAACCATTCCCTTCAAAAACATCTGTAGCTACTGTCGACCAAGGTAGTTCAAGAATCTGGTTTAGATGAAGTGGTTCTTCCTGTTGATGTGGATTAGTACTATTACATACAGAACAAAATGAAAGTACTCAGTCAATATCCTTTGAGATAGAAGGCCAAAATACTAGTCCTCTCACCCTTCTTTTGGTAGGATCCATTCCTGTGTGGCCACGATGCAAGATGGTAATATACTCTTGTTGCAAGGATTTTGGAACAATCACTTTTGAACCTTTCATGATGATACCATTGTCAAACAAAATCTAATCTCTGTAAGGAAACTACAGTTGCAGGTCATGAGGCAAGCTGTGTGACTTCTAAGCTCATCAAGACATGTGGAAGAAAAATTGCTCACTTCCATGACTTCAAAATCAAAGTGTTCATTTTCATGCTGTTCAATGGTATTTCTGGGCGATCTGGATAAAGTATCAGCAAGATAAAGAAGTTTGCCTTTTGTGTAGACAAGACTGAAGTTATACTTTTGCAATTTCAACATCATGCGTTGCAATCAAGCAGGAACTGTATGCATAGGCTTTCTCAAAACAGTGATTAGAGGTTAGTGATCAGTTTTGATTTGAGTAAGTGGACCATAAATATAATGGAACTTTGAACATGCTAACACAATTGCCAAGAGTTCTTTCTCTATCTACACAAACTACATCTCAGTTTGGGTTATAGTTCTGGATGCACAGGCTACTGGTCTACCCTCCTGAAGAATGACTGCACCAAGATCGAACTTCGAAACATCACAAGAAAGAGTTACTGGTCTGTGAATATCAGAGTATCCTAAAGTAGGTGGACTGGCAATTCTCTGTTTCAGGCCATCAAATACTCTGGTGTTCTAACCAGGACCAGGGTACATCTTTGCATGTCAGCTCTCTGAACAGTGTTGAAGGTTGGCTCAAGTCTTCAATGAACTTGCCTAGATAGTTAACCATGCCAAGAAAACGTTGTAGGGCTTAAACATTGTCTGGAGGTGGCATCTCAAGAATTGCTGTCTGCTTGGAAGGATCTGGTCATAAGCCTAAATTGATAAACAAATTACCAACATAAGTAAATTCTCGCAGCCTGAATGTGCACTTCTAAGGATTCAACTTAAGATTCACTTCACATGCTCTTTCCAGAACTTTCTTGAGGTTTCTATCATGTTCGACTTCACCATTACCTCCTACAAGAATATCATCTACTATAATAGCATACGGATAACCAGAAAAAAATTTGTTCTATCATACACTGGAAGACTTCACTGGCAGAATTTATCCCAAATGGCATTCTCAAAAATCTGTATATGCCAAAAGGAGTACTGAAAGTTGTCATCAATGAAGATTGTTCAGTCAAGACAAATTTGTCAAAATGAACTTTTTACATCCAAGACAGAAAACAGTGAAATTTGGCATAAGAGCAACAACTTCGACTGTATGCATTGGATGATCAGTCGTTTTAGTGCTTTGTTTAAATTTCATGGATCAGTACATATTCTGATATCATCTGAGCTTTTCTTATGAGCTATCACCATGGAAGATACCCATTCAGTCGATTCTTCTACTGGACAAATCACACCTTGCTGCACCATTTTGTCTAGCTCCATTTTGACTCCGTTCTGCATAGAAACTGGAACTTTCTGGGCTGATGTGACAACTAGACTGACTTCAGGGTTTAACTTCATGGAGTACACAACTGGGAGTTTGTCTAGTTTGTCTGCGAAAAGATCAGCATAGGTAGAAAAAATAGTCTGGGCAAAATTAAAACACTTGTCTTTTAAGATTACATGGTGGGCTTCATTATTAAATGAAAGCATCCCCATTTTCAAGCTGTCTGTGAGGCCTAATAATGAATGCACATGCCTTTTGACTACGTAAAATTGTAAGTCATTGCTGTTCCCAGCAAAGTAATGTGAAAGCACTACTGAGCTTCTGTTTGAATTTCTACACCACCATAAGGAACAAGCTTTGCACACTTTGCCAAATCAAGCTTCTCACCAGCACATACTCTAGCAAATGTTTCTGCTGATATAACATTGCACTTTGATCCTGTATCAACTTAGAGCTCTGTGGGTCTCCCATTAGTCAGAAGAGTACAAAATATTGTATTATTTGCCCACAAATCTACTACATTGACTGTTTCATTAAGCACATACACACAATCAACATAAAAAGTAGGGTCACAGCTTTCTAATTGATCAACTTGTCTCTTAGAATGTTTTCTTTTAATAAAAGAATGTGCCTCTTTGGATTTACAAAATCTTTGGAAATGATTCCACTTTTTACATCTGTGGCACTGCTGATAAAAAGCTAAGCACTTTTCTCTTTTAGATACATGATTGCCACCACAGTTACAACAGCTGACTATGAAGCTAGGTGAGGCCACATGCTTTTCATTTGCTGACTCATCCTTGTGCTTCACTGAAACTATGTGTGGTCTGGAATTTGCTAGAAAGCTATGGGGTTTCCCAGGGGCTGCTGCAGGACTCATAGAAGCTGCCATGTGCTTGGGCCTGTTTCTTTTAACCATGTGCTGCATACTATCAACATCAGCATCAGAAAATACTGGAAGCATGCATTTCTCATTTGTGTGCTTTTCTGTGAGCTCATGTATCTGACAAATTTCTGTGGCCTTCTTCAAAGTTAACTGACTGTCTCAAAGCAAAATCTTTCTCACAGCATCATCTTTAATGCTACACACAAGTCTGTCTTTTATCAACTCATCCCTTAAATAAACAGATCTGCAGGTTTTAGCCTTGAGAAATAAGGTTGTTATATATGCTACAAGTTTAACCAGGCTTTTGATTCCTTGTGTAAAATAAGTGCCTTTCCATTGTAATATTTATTTGGGGGTTACGAATTTCTCTAAATTTATGTTTTAAGCACTCGGGGTCTTCCTTTGTTTTAGTTGGTACCACTATATGGCTGTCTTCCCTCTCCCCTGCATACACTGCAGGTGCACACACAAATGAATGCCCTCTTGATGGCTTCTGAACCAGCTAAATTAAGCAGAATAAATGTTTTGCACATGCATCTTTTTCAGAAAATGCCATATTGTACTCTTGCTCAAACACTCTCCAATTCTCTGCAATATTATTAAATACAAGTGGAGCCTTCTGCCATGCCAAAAAGTTATGTTTAAGCACACTGCAAATTGGCCCTTGTGATGATATACGAATATGCACACACACCAGGTGCTTGAAATAACATTCAAATACACAACAAACTCTGAAATACTACACTTTGCAAAATATGCTTTGAAATGGCTGTATTTTGTGAAATAACTGTACTGTAATACTGTACAAACTTACAAACACTTGGTACACTTCAGAAATTTTGAATAGCATTAATTAATGTGAAAAAGTAGTACATAACAAAAAATATGGTCATTTTCCCTTTTTTGTACATTTTATGTGATTCAGACATTGTTTCAAACATTTTCTTAATTATTTCAAATATTTTTATCAGTATGTCACAGTTTCGGACAGTTTGTTTAACTAGAAATTCTTTCTGAGCATTTTGAGTGCCTCATTTTATATTCTTTGAGTAAGAAATCATTTAAGCAAGTTTTAGTACCTGGAATTTGTTTCTAACCTGTTTTGTAAGTCATACGTGCAGTACGGATGATCCAATCCTCTATATTCCTTCAACATTAACTGAGTGCCTCTTTGTCTTGATAGTGGATCCCATTCTGACACCTCGTCCTCTATCATTCAAGACAAACAGGCAGGGTACGTCACTATATGCTTTATTACATAGAAACACATCAAGATGGATAGTAGCAACATAAAATGTAAATGAACTGATTAACTGACAGACTAACGCATACATGTGTGCTTACATCTCAACAAGACTCTACAAAATGGCAGTCAAGCTTACATGTGCTCAGTATTTACACACATGTCCAAGCCCATGGAAAGCTTCTTAAAGGTACATACACACTCTGATCTACACACCTTGCTCACCCACCTCAGCTGCAGTCTCAGCTGGGGAAGCAGCAGGCAACAGCTTATGTGCGTGTGACTCAGTGGTACCATCATGATCTGCAGAAGGGAGAAAGAAAGGGAAGGGTGCTGTTACTGAAACAGTTTCCTAGGTAGCACAAATATATAAGTACAACTGAGGAAATGAGAGTCTCACACATTCCACTCTACCAGAAGTCTTTGATGCCACCTACGGCAGCCAGCAGCATTCCCTTCTCACTTTCCCCATGCTGGACAAACCACCCATTGTACACAGGTGTTGATGAGATGCAGATTGTTGGGCAAAGATACAACATACACGTATTAACAATAAAGCAGAAGCTTCACACTGTATCTACAGCCTGTGAAACCAGCTACACCACTACATGTATATGCAATCAGGTAAAAGTCTGAGACACTGCCCACAGCTGTACTGCCACATATATGTGCACCAAGCGGAAGCCTGAGATGGTGCCCAGACACTGAGACCGTGGCTGTGCACATGTATCTGTGTGCAGTGCAGCAGAAATATTGTCCATAACTCCACATTTGCAAAGGCAGATTTTCTGCTTAAAAAAAAAAAAGTGTCTCAAGGACAGAAGCTAATACCACACACATACAGGCACCCAACTCTGCCAACATGACATATCCTGGTCTCTCTCAAGGAAACAAGTCTTTAGTAGAAACACAAAGCTATGTCAAACCCAGAGCTTTTAGACATGCTCCACTTAAAGAAATCTCAATCCCTACGAGCTACATGCTCTAGGGACCTAAACCTCATCACCACAATAAACAGAACATGCTGGAGGGATAGATTCCTGTCCCAGAGACTTCCCATACTCTGGAACAAACTACCTATCTATATCAAACAAGGCTCCTCATTAGCACTCTTCAAGAAAAATCTT
>NC_056732.1:1554959618-1554997118 GCF_019279795.1 Protopterus annectens | reverse complement strand
TAGTAGTACACAGGTTGGCAACTGGAGCGGTGGCCACCTCCCAGTGTAGGCCTTGTGGATGTTGAGGCATTCTTAGCATCTTTACATGGAAATAACGAGGGCACAAGTATCATACCCAGAGGAGGGAACACAGGTTCTGGGAGGGGTCAAACACACATACTTCAGCAAGGGAACAATGTCACCATTACTATACAAGAACACCACTTACACAAACCAAAGGTAGAACACAGATTTTATTTATTTATTTGACATTTGTTGACCGGGTTAGTTGGACTACGTAGAAACCCTTTTTCAGTGGAGACCCGAGGAGAAAAGCTCCAGCCACAAAAAATAACAAGAAATACATTTCTGTAGACACTATATAATACACATTCAAGCTATAAGATACATTCATGTTGATTCATGTACAGACAGTTGTCAAATGCAGCAAAGGGAACAAATAAAAACAGTCAAACCTCATACAAATCATTAGCATGGATACAGTTAAGTTGGTTGTCAGAGCTAATTATGTGAGCTAAATAAATGTATATCAATTGATTGCCTATAGTCAGGAGTAACATCCAGGATAAAACAGTAGGAGGAGATAGAAATGAGAGGGGAGTATAATGTGGTGGTGGAGGACAGAGCATGTTGGTTCTGTGCATAGGCAGGACCAGGAACTTAGCAGGTAGTCTTTGAGAGATTTTTTAAAGCATGTAGTGGTAGTGATCATTTTGAAGCACAGAAGTAGGTTATTCCATGCTTTAACCATATAGTGCTTGTAGAGAAGTTTAACTATGTTTTTATTAGATGTATATATTTGAAGGTGATGTTGGTCAAAGCTTCTAAGTGTATGATTTGGAGTATAATAAGAGATTAAATCAGAGAGAGAAGGACAACATGCGGATACCTGGTATCAAAACCATGGTCTCAAGCTAAATGCCAAAAAGTGCATAGTCATCCCCTTTGGAAAAAAAGTACCCACAAACTACCACATAGGTGGTAGCCCCCTAAATACGGAAGACATAATAAGGGATCTGGGGACCCAAGTAGATAGTAACCTCTCCTTTGATAATCACATTGCCAACGTGGTTAGAAAATCCATCTATGTAGCCCACCTAATCACAAAAGGGTTTGCATCCAGATCAAAAGAGGTCATTGGGCCCCTCTACGCATCACTCATCAGACCCCTCATAGAGTACAATGCCCCATTTGGGATGTACCTTACAAGACACCTGCAACAACTGGAAAGACCACAGATGTTCCTCACCAAGAGGATCAATGGCCTCAAGCAGATGCCCTATGCAGCTCAACCGAAGAAACTCCAGCTGTACTTGGTTGCATACCGCCTACTCAGAGGTGATCTCTGCCTGACATACAAGGCCATGTCCAACCCAGAATTGATGGACATGCTCCACCTAAAGAAAGCCATATCCCCTCGAGCCACACGTTCCAGGGATCTAAACCTCACCACAATAAATAGGACGTGCTTCTCTGGAACAAGATTCCAATCTACATTAGGCAGAGCTCCTCACTAACCCTCTTCAAGAGAAACCTTGATGAGTGGATGGGAAACAGGAAGTTTACCCCAGGAATCACTTCAATGGCTCTGCTGGATAGAGGTACAGGGAACTAATCTAAGGTGGTGGCGAAAGCCAACACATTCTGGCTAGGCTTATAAATGCCTTCGGGCAGATAGTCTAGTACCTACTTATAAACCTATGAATCTATTTGTATAAGATAGAATGAGTCAAGTGTAGTTGAGGTAGAATTAGTTTGTTGTGAATTTCAGGCTATTGCAGGTTTTTCAATGCTGGACAGTGATAAGAGTGGTAGGGTTGGTTTGCAGCAAATCTGACAATTTTATGATAGGTGGATTTGAGTTTAGACATCAGGTTGTATTTTAAGTTGGTAAGGTTTGGGGCAGCATAAAACAGACTAGGAAGTAGGAAGGCCTGTGCAAGAGACCATTTGGATTAGTTTGTGAAATACCTGTTATGCCTGTATAACATATCATGTTTTTGGTGAGTTTTTTTTTTATGTTTTGCTGGATGTGGAGGTCAAATTTAAGTTGATCATCAGTAGTTACACCAAGTAATTTTGTATGAGGTTCTACTGATATAGTTGTATTATTTAGGGAGGTGACAGTGACAGCATTTTTGTGTTGTTGGAGTGTTTTAGGGAGGAAGAGAAGTTTTGATTTCTTGAGGTTGAGTAAGAATTGATTACTAGTTAGCCATTGTTCAATAGAGTGAAGAGATTTTTGGGTAAGGGACAGAAGGTATGAGAGAGTGTCAGGACAGGATATAATGGTAGCGTCATCTGCGTATTGTATTAAAGAGGGGCAGGCCTTGTAGAGGTCATTAGTGAAAATGTTGAATAGTAGAGGTCCAAGAATGGAGTTCTGGGGAACTCTGGCTTGAACTGGGAGGAAAGACGAAGTGGCAGAGGACCATTTAACAGGCTGAAATTTGTTGGAGAGGTAACTAGAAAACTAACATATAGCAGAGATGGAAAGATTAATGTTAGTTTAGATAGAAGTGACTCGTGTGAAACAATGTCAAAGGCTTTGGAAAAGTTGAGTAAGAGGGCGGAGAATAACTTTGGGCTTTTGCAATAGATTGAGTGAAAGAAATTAGTGCAGTAGCAGTGCTGTGATGGGGGCGAATGCCATGTTGGGTAGGGGTTAGCAGATTTTCCTGGAGAAGATGGTGAAGGAGCTGTCTATGGATATATCTTTACCAGAATTTTTAATAGGGGAAACAGAATAGCTATTGGCCTGAAATTAGAGGGGTCACTATTGTGTAGTGGAATAATGTAGAATTTCTTCTAGATTTCAATGACTGTATTTTCTTGAATAGATCTATTTATTAAAATCGAGACATGATAAGCAACAGAGTTAGCAGCAAGTTTAAGGAAAAGTGGAGGTAAGTTGTCAGCAGAAGGAGAGCAAGGTTTAAGTTTATTAAGAAGTGATTAAATATATGCTGTAGGGGAGGGCTTAAAAGAGAGGGGTGGAGTGTTGGTAGAAGAAGAAGAAGAAGAACGAGAGGAGGTAGGCAGTAGGCTACTATCTATTTTGATCAATTTTTGTATGGGGTCAATGACGATGGTATTAAGAAAGGAGGCAGTATCATAGGAAGAGCTGTTGGGAAAATGTTTTGGAGTTGATGGGTTACCTGGATGTAGTAATCTGTTGACTGAATGCCAAAATTTATTGGGGTTGTTGTGTGGATTGTTGAGAGGTATTTGATAGTAATGTTTTTTATCTAGGTCTACTTGCCTTTTAGTAAGATTACAGAGTTCCCTATAAGTTTGTAGATGAGTAGGGGATTTATTGTTTTTCCAATTTTTCCAGGCACTATCTCTCTTGAGCATTAGACTGCAAGTGGGTTGGGATAACTAGGGTGCATATTTGGTCTTATTTCTAATTTTCATAGTGGGTGCTAGGGAGTTAAGAGTATTGAGGAAGATGTTGTTAAATTTAAATATGGTGTCGTCAAAGGGGAGGTCATGTAGGAAGGACCAGTTAACTGAGGATAGCAAATTATTAAAGGTATCAGATTTGAAATTTGAGAGTTTGCGGGAGTCTCTATAATGGTGGGATTTAAAAAGTCGGGGTATATGTCTTATAGGTTCATAGGTTCATAGGTTGGTACTAGGCTATCAGCCCTAGGGCTTATACAAGCCTAGCCATAGGCTTGTATAACTGTATTAACTGAGGTAGGAAGGTGGTCACTTAAGGTATCTGGCAAGCTGGTGGTATTGTGGTAAAGGTTTATTTTGGAGGTGGGGATCCAATCCAGAGTGATGCCAGTGTTGGACTGTTTTTTAAGAAGCATTGGAGTGGAGATTAACTAGGAGAATCCACAGACATTGATGCAGGTATTTGGTGAGTCTATGGTTAGGGCATTCTAGTCTATGTTAACATCACCTAGAATAATGGTTTCATGTGAGATAGCTTGTGAGATCCAGGAGAGGAAGAGTTCAAGAGTGGGGATGTTGTTACCAGGTGGAATGTACATGATATCTACGACTAACTTTTTGAGATTGTTTAGTTTGCAGTTTCCAATGAGGACTTCTGCAGGATGGAAGTTTGGTATTGTGTGGGAAGAGGATAAAGGGACAGATATTCAGAGTGTTAAATAGCTACATCTCCACCTGTCCATCCTGGTGAATAACACTGTAACTGGGTGGAAGGATTTCAGAGTCAGATATACGGGGTTGTAACCAGGTTTCAGAGAGGGACAGGATATCAGGGGTGTGTAGTGAGGTCCAGGAGTAAAGTGAAGTGATTTTATTACAGATCATTTGAACATTCATGGATAGAATCAAAAGGTTTTTGGAATTTGAAGAGGAGAAAGTGTGTGTCGTGTTAGCAGGTGAGGGGTTTAGCTGGGTTGATGGATATGAGGCGTTAGATGCTGGCCCTGGTTTGGGATGAATGTCACCTGAGAGGAGTAAGTTTACAAGAGGTGATTTAAGTTTGATTATGTTGTGGTAAAGAAGGGGATACTTTAGCCTAATCTTAATGAGGGGTGAGGCTTTTTGAGACACAATAAATTTATGTAGAGTGGTGTTGTGATGGCTGAATATACAGATGGCAATAGAGAAATAGTGTAATTTTGATTGATTGGTTTGTGAATAGGAGAGTGTAGGGGATAACAAAGGGTATATTATGGAGCTTTGGTAGGATATGGAGACAGAATAAGAAAAAAGATACTACTGAGGAGAAGAAATAGCATAATGATAGGAGCGATATGGGCAGAAGGGAGGTATATGTTAGAGAATTATCCAAGGTGAGGATAGTTATAATAATGTGGTTTGAGAGCAATAAAAGTTGTTAGGTGATGTAGAGGTAATCAAAGGAGGGAGGAAAGAATGAATATTTTGGAGGAGTAAGTGGAAAAATAGAGAGAGGGTTAGACAAATAAGTAGGAGGAGTAAGAAGAGAACGTGTTTGTGGATAGAATAGTTAGAGGGGAAATTGTGTCACCTGAGGGAGTGTGGTTAGTGTGGACCACTATAAATGTGGAGTGTGTGGGGGTTGGTGGGAATTGGGGGTAGGGTATGGTATCAGAGTGAGCATGTGCCCAAGTGGAGTGAAGGTGAACAGAGTGGGATGGACTTTTCTCTAAAATATAGGAGTCATCAGGAACAATCAGTGAGCTGAAAAACTGGTAAAGTAAAATCTAAACTATATGTAAAGTTATCCTTGTAAAGATATGAACCACGTATGTTTAGATTAAGTATAGTACAGGTAAAAGTTGCAGGTATTAAGTGAAGCCAAAAAACTGATAGTCCCTGCTGTGAGTGAGTAGGTGAGTAAAAAAGGGGAACAACCATCGATGCAGATGTTCTCTGTAGGTACATTAGGTATTAAGAGACAGAGGAATACAACCACAGGCATGTGTCATGATTGCACCCACCAACTGCATGCACACCACAGGGCCTCACATGATGTAGGGCAGTCAGATTCAGTCTGTCCTGTCAAAGGCAAGACTACTTGTATGTTTATACCTGTAGAGGCCAGGTTTGGGTCGACTGAAGTTACCAGCTATGCAGGGTCTTCCAAGTATGACAACACACAAAGTGAATCATAGTCATAGGACAAATTATTGTAAGTCTCCTTCCTGCTATGGGAACAGCTAGTTTTGCCACATCCAGTCATTGTTCTGACTCCACAGCATGGTCAAGTACTGGCTCACCCACCCTGTACACAGATTATATTGTCTGTGACACACCTGTTCCTCTTATAAGACCTACAGCTCCACCTCTACTGACATGTAAACCACTCCAGGCTGTCTTTTGAGTCTTATTTCAATATGTGCTCAAGCACCTGTGCAAATTAATTTTCTTGTGACCCACACGATGCTTCCCCCTGTATGGTGTAAGTGGAAATGTCAGATGCACAGTGTCAATTGACTATGTACTACTACCCAGTACAGCCTAAATAACATTGCATTCATCATTTTGTTCAGTGTGAAACCACATTGCCAGTCTGTACTTGTCAGAGTCCACAGAAGCAGACTACATTTTCTGCTTCACTGACACTATCTTATCCTGTTTTTGAAGCTGTCTGGGGAAATGGATGGTGCAATGGTGCAGCGGTTAACATTGTCACCTCACAGCAAGAAGTTCTTGGCTGGGGTACCTTCTGTGCGGAGTCTTCATGTTCTCCCTGCATTTGTATGGGTTTCCTCTGGGTGCTCAATTTTTCTCCCATGTTATGAAGACATGCATCTGAAATGTTTCTGCCTGGGCCTCTGCTGAAAATTGGCTCATTCTAAGTTGGACATTCCTGGTAAACAAATGTTAAATAAATAAATAAAATAAATAAATGGAGTTAAGAGCAATCTGCCTGTATCACTGTCATTACTGCTGGAATATGTAGGCATGGAGGTGTGAAAGGGCTTAATGTTGTCAGTCAAGGACTCCCAGGACTGATAACTGGGCTACCTTTTTCTTGGTATACTGGTATACTCATGGCATGTAGCAAGCAGTAGGCTACAAATAGCTTACATGCAGTGTCAGGGGCATACACAGTACTCCCTCAGACATGTCTTGACAGCAGAACTGAGCTTTCAGCAGGCATAACATTAACTCTACAGTGTTCTCAGTTTGCTCATGGGCAGCGTTGTATTGTACTGTATTGCATTTTTGCTATATTGTATGGTCTACTTATAGGCATCCTCTACTAGGGTGCCATCAGTTATCCTATGCCATTTGAAGCACAGGGATATAGCATGGCTACACACTGTCTCTGGCTGTAGATGTGCTGGACTATTACTGTGTCTCCACCTACCCAGTAAGTAGCTCTGTGGAATGTCAGTGTGCAGGACGTGGTGATACAGATGACTTGGGTACAATATGTGAGAATCATGTTCACTGCCAGGGTGATATATAGACATGTTGAATATCAGCTCCTGTGTGTTGCCCACTTCCTGGTAACTGATGAAATGGTAACCCTTTGTATTGATTTAACACTGTCTGTGGACATTAGGTATGTTTTTATTGCCAGATGCATGCAAAGTACTTTTGGGGAGGTAGCTGGTGGTGTCTCTCTCCCACCTACAGTGTTAGAGAAAAGGTTATGCTTATCAAAGTGTAGAAGAAATGTACTGGTGAACTTCTGGAGTATTCTGCAGGCCGAAGCCTGTGATATACCCAAGGTGTCCCCTATCTGTCAATGAAAGGTCCTTGTATTTAGAATAGTGAGAGCTACAAATACATCCACCCACTTCTTCAGATCCAGCTTGAGGGCTATACATGTCAGCCAACAGCCATACATCTCTGTCTACATGGACGTGGTCTATCAGCTGCTGGTCAGCTGATGATATGTTATCCACTGTCAGTACTATTAGGGCTGCCTGCAAAGGAGGCTAGCAGCACTTACAGACATCAAATGCTGATGTTCTGCAGCTGTCACTGCTCCAACTGTAGTCACCAGTTTGTATCTCCAGGTTTTCAGTTTTTGTATTATCCTTTCTTTAGTCTCTTCCCAGATATCCTTAGCTACCATAACAGAAGCCTTTTTAATCCCTACTCCTAAAAACCTTCATCTTACCATGTCCCCATGAATATAGGTCTCTGAACCAATTTGTGTGTGGGTACATAATTTACAGCTGTAGCTTTCATTTTATCTTCATTAAGTTTATATTTTAAAAGATGTGAAACTGTCTAAAAATGTTCCACAACATTAAGATGGCCTTTTCTAAGCATATCAGCTACAAAATAATACCATCTGTAAATAAAGCCAACTTTTCTTGATTACCATACCAATTATATCCTTACATACATATAGCTATACAAATATTTCAGGCACTGGCAATAACACCCTTTTAGCCTGCTAGTATACCAAACAGTGATCCCATAATGAATGTCCAGGTCATTCTTAAAAGTATGCAAAAAAGAAGTTATGTACTCACCATAACGTTCCATGTTTGTTTTCCATCTTGCCATTTTTACTTGGATGGGTTCGGAGCCCATCCTCAGCTCTAACTCAGCCGAATGCACAGCTGGAAGTCTTAAACTTGGCTCATGGCAAGGTAGGTATCCCATGATGCATTGGTGCAACTCTGCAGATCTTGTTTGCTGCTAACAGTACTAATGAGTAATATATTGATATGATCCCATGTCAAGGAGAAAACAGAGTCAAAGGAGCTCATGTATAAGATGAAAGATCACCACCAGGTCCTCTAGGAGTACTTGGAGGGGGGAGGGGATCATAAGAATGAATGGCGAGATGGACAACAAACATGGAACATTTTGGTGAGTACATAACTTCTTTATGTTATGTTGTCCTATCTCACCTTCATTCTTACTTGGATGGGACAGCGTCCCTAGCATCTTTTTCCCAGGTGGCTCATGGGAGTACACCTTTCAGCACAGTGGAACCAAAGGAGGCCCTGTCCTAGAGGCCAAATCCACTTTGTAATGACTGATAAACATATGAGTATTGGCCCACATAGCTGCAGTACAAATACTGTCCTTAGCAATTCTGGCCTAGAAAGCAGAGTATGTTGCTAATGCTCTGGCTGAGTGACCTCTTATTCTGAATGGCAACTTTCTATTACTGGAGGTGTAGATAAAGATGATAAAACTTGAAAGCCAATTTGAAAGGGTGACTTTAGACACTGGCATACCCCTTTTTGCCTCAGAGAAGGAGATGAATAATTGATCAGATTTCCTGAAATCTTTAGTTCTAAGTAAATAGAATCTGAGATGTCTATGCACGTCCAATTGGTGGAGTTTATACTCTGCCTTGTTGCTATGATTGGGGAAAAACACCAGGAGCTCAGTGGATTGATTGATATTGGATTGAGAGCAAACCTTAGGTATAAGGGATGTATTAGTTCATTACAATACCCTATCCTTATGGAAGATCAGATATAGAGGTCTGATTGATAGTACTTGCAACTCTGAAACTCTTCTGGCAGATGTTACAGCTACTAGAAAGATGGTCTTCCAGGAAAGAAATTTGAGGTCACAAGATGAAGAGGGCTCGAACAGTGGCAATGTTAGTTGAGACAGGACAAAATTTAATTCCCAAGGAGAGAGTGGTTCTTTAAAAGGAGGTCTCAATAAGGAAGTGTCTGTTAAAAAATGCTTTACACAACCTGTGTGACATAGGAGTATGGTCACTAATGTGGAAATTTGAAATTGCAGTCAGCTGAACTCCAATAGTTGCTGCAGCCAAGCCTTGCTGGAAGAGTTTTGTAAGAAATTGTAAAATGGACTGAATTGGTGCAAAAAAAAGGTCAATGTTTCTAGTTTGCACCCAGTGAGAGAACCTTTTCCATTTGCTAGTATATAGTTTTCTAGTAGAATCTTTATGAGAGGACATCAATATATGTTTGACTGCTGGTGCGAAGTTTTGAAGCCTAAGTTGAAAAGTGGTGCAGCCATGCTGTCAAGTTGAGGGTGTGGAGAGAAGGATGAAGTGTTCGTGACATATGTGTCAGAAGGTCTGAAACTGGGTCCAGAACCCCTGGCTTTACCTGTAGATGAGGCCAGAGGAAGGGGAACCAAATCTGATGAGGCCAATATGGGGCAATGTGAATCAGCCAGCTTCCCAAGGATTTTGCTTTCTGGATGACTTTGGGTATGAGGGGAAATTAATTTCCCTGGGATGTGCATTGCTACTAGAAAGCATTGGGAAGATTTTGCACATTGCCAAACTCTCAGACCCACTTGACAAAGTGGGTATGATCTGGATCCTCCTTGTTTATTTATGTACCATACCACCGACATATTGTCTGACTGTATTGCAATTGTCCCTAGTAGAAGAGAGTCGTGGAGTGCTTGCAACGCCAGAAGCACTGCTCTCATCTCTAGAACATTGATATGCAAGTTGGCCTCATGGTCTTGCCATATACCTCGGACTGTCTTTCTCAGATAATGCCCCCCCCCCCCTATCTGGGAAGCATGTGTGCTCATTGTAGCAACAGGTTGTTTTGGAATAAAGGGTCTCATGATAGGGACATGGTTGGACTGAGTCCACCACCATAGATCATTCTTGCATGACTCTATTATTCTGATCAGATGGGACGTAGGAAGTTCTTGAACCATTAAGAAAATAGGAGCCATTGAAGGATCCTCATATGCATCCTGGTGAGAGGAACTAGAGTTATGGTTGAAGCCATTGCCCCTAGAAGTTTCAGAACTACCTTTCCCTTTACCTTGTCCTTGGGAAGAAGGTGAAGTATTTGCTGTCTGAGGGCTGAAATTCTGTCGGCTGGAAGACATGCCATCATAGAAAGAGTGTCTAGGTTTGCGCTTATAAAGGTAATATGTTGACAGGGCAATAAGGCAGATTTTTGTAAAATGACTGTTATGCCTAGCTGAGCACAAATTTCCAATGTCATGTCCCTGGCCTGGTGGAGTTGATGCTTGGTGGTGGCAGTTAGGAGCTAGTCATCCAGATACAGAAACACTTGGAATCCAAGACATCTCAAGTGAGCCTTTACTACTGCCATGCATTTGGTTAACACTCTGGGGGCTGTAGTGAAACCAAAGGGCAGAGCTTGGAACTGATAATGACTGGCTCCCAGCTGGAAGCGTAAGTGACTCCTTGATGCTCCGTCCATTTTTATGTGGTAGTACGCATCTTGGAGGTCTACTGAGCATATCCAATCATCTTTCTCTAAGAAGGGAAGTATTGACTGCAATGTCACCATTCGGAACTTTGACTTTTTGACAGATTCGTTCAATTTGCTGAGATCCAGTATGGGTCTCCAGTCCCCTGTTCTTTTTGGCAGCAAAAAGAATGTTGGGTAAGTTCCGAATCCTATTTAGTCTGCGGGGACTTTTTGGATGACTCTTTTGTCCAGCAACTTTTGGATTTCTATAGTTGCTTGCTCCCTTAGATTGGGTGGAACATATGGGATTGTTCTGATTTGTGGGACAGGATGGCATGAATGAATGGAATATCCTCTGGATATTATGCTTTGTACCCACTTGTCTTTTGTGATACTTTGCCAGGCTTCTGGGTACAAAGATAAATGTCTCCTGACTGCCTCCAGAGTAGAGCAGCTGGGCCTCCTTTCAAGAGCGCTGATAGGGACGTCCATGAAAGGAATCACGGTCACCCTGGTTTTGCGACCCCCCCCCCACCTCTAGGACAATGTCTACCATTGTTGGCTCCCCCTCTGCCCCTGGGGAAGGATTCATCTCGTGTGTCTTGGAAAGCTCCATGGGATCTTTTGAACCACATTTTTCCACTCTTCTGACTTTTAGGGTAAGGTCTTGAAGGTATTGAAAAACATACTCCAATGGTAGAGAGAGTTTTCCCTTCCTGCTCACATGTGGTGAGTATGTCTTTAACTTTGGGTCCAAAAAGTGAAGAACCATTAAAAGGGGTGTTAGTAAAAGTAGACTTAAAAGATTCTGCAAAATTACACAAGCGCATCCGGGAGTGTCTCCGGAAGGAAACTCCTGAACCTGCTGTCCTGTTCACTCCATCCACTACATAAGATATCAGTCTCATGGAGGAGTTGATAAAATTTAAGGTGGACAGCTGAGAGGAGACTTTCTCAGTCACCCCCACAACCAATGAACCTTTTAGAGTATCTCCTAGCTCTTTCAGGAGATCTCTTTGTAGCCTTATAAAGTGTGTGAGGTAGTTTAGCGATCGGAATGTAAAAGTCGCTGACGAAAAAACACACTTCCCGTATCTGTCCATCATTCGAGAATCTTTGTTTGAAGGATGAACAGATGAGGATGTCTAAGAAAGTTCCTTCTTGGTGGCTGCTGCCACCACCATAGCATCTACAGGCAAACCTTTTGTAAGAAAATCTTTTCCAGCAGGGGCTGACAAAAACGTGTTTGGCCTAAGAGGGACTGGTTCCATAGTGTCAGGTGACTCCCACGCCTTTTGACTGACTGAGTCCATTAGTTGATCAAAAGGTGGAGACACCCAGGAGGCTAATGGTTGAGATTCAAAGGCCTTCGGGTACACCTACTGCTCACCAGAAGGGTTGATGGTTTTCCAGCTGCCCCTCTGCTTTAAGATCTCAAGGATATCTGCAAATGAGATATCTTCAGAGGACGACCATGGGGACCCTTCTGACTCCTCAAGGTCAGTGTCTGAGGTGACAGACTCATCAATGGAGTCTATATGCTTCCTCTTGCATGTTCTCCTTCAAGGGGGGTCCCCAGAAGGGTATTCTGGGGAGGCCTTGGAAGAGAGTGTTTCACCCAATGTGGGTTCCTGAGGCTTTGAATCTCTGCTTTCCTGTGGATGGGGTGGTGTCAAGACAGTAGCCGGTGCTTTGGGGGGACAAATGTCAGTATCCTTGTGTTGAGCTGTAGAGGGGGATAGCACACTACTCATCATCTCAAAAGCAGAACCCACTGGTTCCAAAGATATCTCTGGCTCTGAGGAAACAGAGGACACCCCAAGCCCCAGAGAGACCAGCTCCGAGGCTGAAGTAGGATCCGAGCTCACTCGAGCCGACACACTGAGGGGTAGGATCAGAATTGAAGAAGTTCGGGTCTGAGCATCCCACAAGGGCTGACTGGAGAACTTCAGCTCCCAGACACTGAGAGTGTCAGAGCAGGTATCGGTTCAGTAATCTCTGAAGGGGGTCCCGGAACTGACAGATCTACAGCAGGTGGTACTTGGCACTCTGGCTCTGAAGATCCAGCATGGCTCGGAGGAGGAACGACAGTGGATGTAAGAGTCTTAGAAAGCTCCAAAACCTGTTGGGTTGGAGCTAAGAACAATTTAACTAGCACCGGCAATTTCAAAAGTCTGCACACCACTCGCTCCATGTCATCATCATATAGGCTCCTAGAGGACCTGGAGGATAGAGTTGGTGAACGAAATCTCTCCAAAAATGGGAGATCTCAAGGTAGGGGAGACAGGTGGAATATCAATGGACTGGCACCAAGACACGGTTTCTTTCAGCTCTGAAGACTTTGGAGCCGATGAACTAGGTTTGTCAATAATAATTATCTACATCGGTTCCAAAGCCTGTGGAGCTGAGGAGATTGATGGCTGCCAAATTTCTGACAATTTTTCAAGGGGCTCTGACTGAGTCAAAGAGACAGGAGATGGTGTTTTAGTTGGTTTGTCCCTCTTAGAAGAAGAAGAGGATGAAGAAGAAGAAGCACTCTGAAAGCTTCCTCAAAGGTCGGTTTCAAGAGCCCTTCGACAATGAATTTGTTTTTCCTCTCCTGCAACACACGTGCACTAAAGGAGTGGCAGAAAGTACAATTTTCCTGAAGATGGATAGCTCCTAAACAATAGACAAAAAATGCCATGTCCATCTGTAATAGACATTTTCTGAGGTTTTTTTTTTACATTTTTTTAAAGCTCAGAGGCTTATGTTCTTTCTCCCTAGACTCTTTGGACATGTTAGGAAGAAAAAAAGTCCTATAAGAATAACAAATACCAAGTATACTCACACCACTTCTAGAAATATAAAACACACTAATTTAACAAACACATCACATCAAAGGAATATAAATAGAATTAGCTTTGCTCTGACTAAAACAACCACTAGGATCTCTAATTTAAATGGACTTAGAAAGGTATAATAAAGGGAGAGATAGAATACACTAACACTACTAACAGTACTAGCCCTCTAACTAAAACGGGCAATTAGCTCTCTAATTTAAATGAGCTAATGAACTAACCAAGCTAAACTAATTGACTAGAAAAAAAAATCCCAACACTACAGGTAGTTTTAAAAGCACCACTACCATAAATAACTATGGGATACAAGTACAGGCCTGTGAAAAAAGACGACGGCCAAGCAAAAGGACACAGCAGCGGAAAAAGGAGATAAAACTAAGATGCACGCTAAAGCTAAAGTTTCACAGCACACTGTATAAAGCCTAACTAGTTTAAACTAATAGAATGCAAAAGACAAAAAACATAGCCACGGCCAAGTAGAGAACATCCAACCTCGTAAAGCGCAAACAAGATCTGAAGAGTTGCACCACTGCATCATGGGATACCTACCTTGCCACGAGCCAAGTTTGAGACTTCCAGCAGTGCATTCAGCCAAGTCAGAGCTGAGGATTGGCTCCGATCCCATTCAAGTAAGAATGAAGGCGAGATATGACAACATAACATCTACTGTTTTTTCCAATGTAATTTGGTAGTCTATTCAGTGTATCAGCTACTCTCTCAAAGAACCAATTAGTACACCTCTCAATCCTGAATAATCTTCTTCGTAGGCTATCTGATGATTCTCTTCTACTTTTTGATAACCCCAAACATTGCCAGAGGTGGTTGTCTCTAAATGTCCCATTTACCTGAATAGGGTCTCTCCTTAAATGTCTGTACGAAACACAATACATGTTTAGACACAAGTCTTTCATAATAACTTAAATTGTCACATCCATGGATACCCTGGATTTGTTCTGAGTGAGACTCTGTCATTATGGAAGATCAGATAAGGAGGTTTGATGTTCAAGGCTTGTAACTCAGAAATCCTCCGAGCAGAAGTAATAGTTATTAAAAATATGGTCTTCCATGACAGATATTTCAAATCACACAATGAGGCTGGTTCAAAAGGAGGTAAAATAATTCAGGAAATAACAAAATTTAGATTCCATGGCATGGCTGGAGATTTAATAGGTGGTCTTAAATGAATAGTACCCTTGAGAAAGGCTTTAGAGAGTCTATGTGACATGACATTAGAACCCTCGACTCCAAGATGAAAGTTCGAGATTGCTGCTAATTGAACTCTAATGGTGGCTGCAGCAGCTCCTTCATTGAAAAGTTTAGTCAGAAACTCCAGAATGGATGAAATTGAAGCTAGGTATGGATCAATATCATCCTGAAATGCCCATATAGAAAATCTCTTCCATTTGCTAAGATATAACTTTCTGGTAGATGATTTATGAGAGGATGTTAAAATATGCTGAGCCTCAGCTGAGAGGCTGTGAATCCTGGCTATGTTTGGAATTGGAGCAGCCAAGCTGTCAGTCTGAGGGAGTGAAGAGAACGATGAAGAGCCCCTGATGAATGAGTCAGAAGATCCGGACCAGGTCCAGGAGCCAAGGTTCTTCCAATAGATGAGGCTGAAAGCAGGGAAACCAAATCTGACAAGGCCAGTAAGGGGCTATTAAGATTATGGTCCTTCCCAGAGTCTTTGCTTTCTGTAATAGTTTGGGAATTATAGGGAAAAGAGGAAAAGCATAAAGGAGACCCAGGGGCCAATTGTGCACCAGTGCATCCCTAGGGGCATCCCCCGATGGGGGGATTAGGGTGAAGTAGCTGCTGCCTTTTATATTTGTTGGGATTGCAAAGAGATCACAGCAAGGCTGGCCCGGCCCCATCTGCAGAAAATCCTTTCCACTACTTGTTTCTTTTGGGACCACTCATGAAGCAAGAGAATTGCCCTGCTTAGCTTGTTTGCTATCACACTGGATTTCCCCGGGAAGTGCATTGCTATCAGAAAGTGCTGGGTGGAAGTTGCCCACTGCCATACTCTCAGGGCCTCTCAGCACAGGGATAAGATTTGGCTCCTCCTTGTTTGTTTATATACCAGACCACTGACATATTGTCTGTCTGAATTGCAATTGTTCCCAGAGGGAGAGAGTCTTGAAAGGACTGCAATGCTAGGATTACCACTCTCATCTCCAGGACATTGATATGCAGATGAGCCTTGTGCTTTTTCCACATGCCTTGGGCTGTTCTTTCCTGATAATGCCCCCCCCCACCATCAAGGAAGTGTCCTTGGTTACCGTGGCTATAGGAGTGGGTAGAACAAAGGGACGACCTAGAGTTATTTGGTGAAATGTCAGTCACCACTGAAGGTCCTTCTTGCACGCATTCATTATTATGATTTTGTGTGACATTGGAATTTCCTAAAAGAACCATTCAGAGAACATGAGCCATTGTAGTACTTGGATATGCATCCAACCCAGAGGAATGGCAATGATCGCTGCCGCCATCATTCCTAGCAATTTGAGTACCATTGAGACTGGGGCTTTTTTCTTTGGAAGCAGGTCTAGGATTTGTTTTCGTAAAAGACAAACTCTTTCTGGAGGAAGGCTTAAGGCCATTGTGACTGTATTTAGCTCTGCTCCTATAAAAATGGTCTATTGTGATGGCGGCAAGGCAGATTTTTCTGAGTTTATAATAATCCCCAACTGATTGCAGAGGTTTAAAGTTGTGTCTCTTGCATGTATGAGTTGATGCCTGGTGGTGGCAGTGAGGAGCCAGTCATCTAAGTATGGAAATACATGGAATCCCAACTGTCTGAGGTGAGCCGTTACTACTGCCATGCATTTGGTGAACACTCTGGGGGCTGTATTGAGACCAAAGGGCAGAGTGTGAAATTGATAATGACTGTCTCCCAGCCAGAAGCGTTGATAATCCCTGGATGGCCTTTCCATTTTTATGTGGTAGTACGCATCCTGGAGATCTATCGAGCAAATCAAATTGTCTTTCCCCAAAGAGGGGAGCATTGACTGTAATGTGACCATCCGGAACTTTGTCTTTTTTACCGACTTGTTTAGTTTGCTGAGGTCTAGAATAGGACTCCAGTCCCCCGTTTTCTTTGTAACCAGAAAAAGAATCTTGAGTAAGTTTCGGATCCTCTCTGGTCTGCTGGGATTGGTTGGATGACTCTTTTTTCCAGTAACCTTTGAACCTCTATGGCTGCTTGTTCCCTGTGACTGGGTGGGGCATCCATGATTTTTTTCATAAGAGGGAGCGGTGTGACAAAGGGAATTGATTATCCTCTGGATATGATACTTTGTACCCAGCTGTCTTTTGTTATTTTTAGCCAGGCATCTGGGTACAAAGAAAGGTGTTCCCCCAACTGCCTCCAGAGATGGACAGGTGGGCTTCCTCTCAGGAGCGCTGATAGGGGTTCCCAAAGAACTGATCTCTGTCGTCCTGATTCTGCGGACCCCCTCTGTTGCATGGATGGCATCTTCCATTATTTCCCCCCTCCTCTGCCTCTAGAGGGGGGTTCACCATGAGTGTCCTGGAAAGGTCCTTGACATTTACGGAACCACATCTTTCCACCCCCCCCCTCCCTTTGTGGTAAGGTCTAATCGGGGTAGAAAAATGTACTCTGATGGCAGACAGAGTCCTTCCATCGTTCTCACTCCTGGTAAGTGTTTCCTTTACTTTCGGTCCAAAGAGGGGCAAGCTGTTGAAAGAGGTGTTAATAAAGGAAGACTTGAAGGGTTCCACAAAGGAACATAGGCACACCCAGAAATGTCTCCTAAGGGCAATTCCTGTACCCGCTGCTCTGCTCATTCTCTCAACTGCATACGACAGCAGATGCATGGAAGAGTTTACAATAGAATTAAGGGTAGAGAGCTGGGAAGTTACCTTGTCTGAAACCCCCAGAGCTACTGAACTCTGCAGGGTATCTCCTAGTTCATTCAGGAGATCTCTTTGTAACCTAGTGAAATGTGTGAGATAGTTCAGCGATCAAAGAACAGAAGCCGATGAACTAAATATATGCTTCCCATATCTATCCATGATCCTGGAATCTCTGTTAGGAGGATGAACAGTCATAGAGGTTTCTGATAGCTCCTTCTTGGGGGCTGCTGCCACCATCATGGCATCAACAGGCACTCCTTTAGTTAGAAAGGTCTTGACTTGAGGGCAAGTTATAAATTTATTAGGCCTCCTGGGAACAGGCTCTGTGGTGTCTTGGGACTCCCATGCCCTTTGAGAGAGTAACTCAATCAGCTCATCAAATGGTGGTGACACCCAAGGGGTGGAGGGTTGAGACCCAAAAGCCTTCAGGAGGACTGACTCATCATCATTAGGGTTAAGGGATTTCCAGCCACCCCTCTGTTTAAAAATTTCCAAGATATCTGCGAATGAGATGTCCTCTGAGGAGGACCGTGGAGACTCTTCTGACTCATCTAAGTCAGTGTCTGAACTGACGGATTCCTGGGGGGAGTCCAGATGCTTCCACTTGCAAAGTCTCTTCCTGGGAACCTCTTCAGTGGGAGCTTCTGGAGAGGTCTCATAAGAGCATGGCTCACCCAATGGGGCTTCCTGTGGGTCAGGGTCTCTAAGCTTAAATGGAGCATGTGTTGTAGAGGTAGACACCGGTGCTTTTGTGGGACGGAGCTGCTGATTCTGACAGTGTGGTTGTCAGCATGGACAATACCCTCCTCATGGCATCGAAGGCCCCTCAATCCCGACATGAGGAATCCCCCGGATCCGAGGATGCAAGGGACTCTCCCAGCACCAAAACAGAGGGCTCTGAGCCTGAGGTCGAAGCCGAGCTCACTTGAGCCGAGGGCCCCAGAGGCAAAGTCAGAACTGATAAGTCAGTCCGAATATCCCCCCTGGTCCCGACCAGTGAGCAACGGCTCCGAAATCCCTCGGTCAGCACCGAAGATATCAGGGCAGTCAGGACCGACAAACCTAAGGTAGCTGACAGCCTCAAGGGCTCAACATTCATCAGCTCCAAGATCTCCAGCTCCAAAACTTTGAGGCAGATCGGAGGAGGAACAGAAGACGGAGGGGGAATTTGTGTCAGTTCTGAAGTCCCAGGGATTGGTGCAGATAATATTTTGGCAAGCATCGGTATCTGCAGAAGCCTCTGCACCACATGATCCACATCCAAATCAGAGAATCTGCTTCAGGCCCAAGAAGAATGTGTGGATGAAGCCACTGACTGTAAGATAGGGAATTTCAATGTAGGAGATACCGGCTCCAATGTTAGAGACTGGCTCCTAACCAAAGCAATAGTCAGCTCTGTTGGCTGTGGAGCCAATGTTGAAGCTTTAATCAATCCAGTTTTTGGAGTCGGTGGGCTTTTCCTTGGCTCCAAAGAACTGGAAGATGTCTTAGAGTGTTTGTCATGCTTATCCAGTGCCTCTTGAAAAGAGGATTTTAAAAGACCTCTATCCAACAGTTTCCTCTTTCGCTCATGCAACACTCTAGCACTAAAAGAGTGGCATATTGAATAGCTTTCTTGTAGGTGCACCTCACCTAAACAATAGACACAGTCAGTATGTCCATCAGTGATGGACATCTTTTGCCCACATCTTGGACATTTTTTAAATCCGGACTTGTATTTCTCTTTCTCTTGATGAGACATCCTATCAGCAACAAACAGAGAAAAAAACACTATAAATATATATATATATATATATATATATATATGGATTCACTTTAGAAGCTTGAATTCCCAAAATCTCGAACTTCATATGGTCGAGACCAAAATATCAAGTTTTGGAAACTCGAACTTCACCCCCCCATGTGGGGGGCTGTTCCCCCCACACCCCCCCTACTTAAATATACCAACTCCGAGATCGCTACAGTGAGAAAAGGAAATCTCCCATATTAGCTGTATGGAAGCTAAAACGGAGATTTCCCACTTCCTGTCAACACCGCAAAAAAGATAAAAACATTACGTACACACAGAGCATACAAGAAGCCTTGCCTCTGTGTGCACGTAATGTTTTAAGGTAAGTAAAGTGTTATTTTTTTAAAACTTTACATATTCGATTTACTGAAATGTCGATCATATGGTCTCGACCATATGACATTCGAGATTTCAGTAATTCGTTTATGTAAAGTGCTTCCATATATATATATATATATATATATATATATATATATATATATATAAGGAAAAAGCATGCAGAAATTTCTACAGTCTCTAAGCTATGAGTAATATATCAGAACAGTACACTAACTTCTAATAATGCAAAATATCTAAGTACTGTTAATTATCTAAACAACTAAGCTGTCTAACTTATGTAAATTATTTAAATATCAATGTACTTGCCCTGTAAACAAAAAGGGCTTTAAGTCACACCACACAACTATGTAACAGGAAATATGATATAGGGAGAAACTAAAGGCCTAAAAGAAACACGACCATCTATCTAACTTATTTAAATATCTAACAAATTACCAACAATACACTAAGAGAAAGGCTCAACTACTATAAAAAAAGAAACTTATTACTGAACTATCTAATTTAAGCTTTCTAACAACAGTTTTAATAAGTTTTAAGGAGAAATAACAATAACTTTCACTGGCCAGAGCTGCTGAACGTCCGATCTAGTTGCAGTGGTAAACGAGATCTGAGGGAAGATCAAGGTGCATCATGGGATAGGGAGTTGGCCTAGAGCTGGTTAAAGACCTCAAGCTTTTGCAGTTGGCCGAGTCGGAGCTGAGGATCTGCTAAGAACCCATCAGTAAGAATGAATGGCCAGATAGAACAACTTCACATATCTTTTTATACAGCTGATAGTTCTATAACTATCATTAACTAATTGGTTGATATAAGTGGAAAAACTCAAAGCTGGATCTAGTCGTATACCCAGGTCCTTAAATGAATCTACAGTTTTAATCACTGTGTGCTGTGTTAAATATTCACTTTTCAATCTGTCTCCAAAATCTCATATGCTTAGCTCTTGATGTATTAATCAGCATATAATTTTTCTGTACCCAAATGGTCAGTTTAGTCAAGCTCTTTTGCAGGCATTCCATTTCTTAAATACATGCAACCAGTTCACCTATTTTCAAGTCTTCTGCATACAGACTGTAAAATACCTCAGATGAAAAAGAGAGATTTAAAAGATATAACCTAAATGTAATAACCTAAATGTACATGGCCCTAGGACAGAGCCCTGTGGAGCACATTGACTGTAACTTAGAATTTCACCTGTCCAATTGCTATATGATACTTGTCATATCCTATTTGTAAGCCATGCATCTCTCCATCTTATCAATAGTGCATCAGTACCTTGTTTTTCTAATTTATTTATCAGTATTTTATGTGTGATCCTGTCAGATTCTGAAGTCAAGTCTATGCAAATTTAATCACAGTATAATTTTTCATTTACAGATGTTACTATACTGTTATGGAATATCATGTTACATGTGGTTGTATATCTATTTTTAACATATGCATGCTGATGTATGGTTTCAAGCCTGAACCCTTCCAATTCTGGCAACAATTTATCCAAAATAACATTCTCCATTATTTTTCCATAACATGAAAGAAAACTTAGTCTCCAGTGTTGAGTAATCTCTCCATATCTGAATGACCTAATGAATAACAGATAAAATGGTACTGTAAGTTTATGACAAAGTGTTCTCAGGTCATTATTATTAATTTCATCTCCTGGGCATTGTTTTGGTCTAATTTCTGTAGTTCTTTTTCAATATAATCTAATTTGACTCCTGTATCTTAGGTTACCTGGATGTGACTAAGACAATTTATCACCCTCTTTGTGTTGCCAAACTATTTTGAATAACATTTTGTAAATAAATCTATAATTTGTTGAGACTGAAAATAAATGTTAGAATGTCCATAAAATTTATCAAACTGTAAGTCTTCCTACCACGTCTTATGTATCTATAAAATATTGTCCTATTGTCCTCAATATTTCTGTATAAATTGTCTTGACATTTTTCTTAATCTTGTCTCATTGTGTGTTTACTTTGTCTGTCCAGCTTGTTTATTTCAGGTTTCAAAGTTACAATTTTACCTGTCTTCCATTTCTTATATTTTTTGTTTCTTACCTTAATTAAGTATATTGTTCTCATGGAAATATATCCTCCTGACATTGTGTGCCTAGCTCCTGATGTTTAACATTTTTTTCTCTTTCAAAACCTGCCACATTCCTTTTTCAGTTTTTCCACAGAATGCATCACTCCAATTGGCTTTACATAATGACTGCTTTGCTTGTACGTAATCTTTTATTATTAATCTTCTGTGCATTGGTTTAGATTTCAGTTTGTCAGAATTATCTAGCAGCAGTTTAACCTTTATAACCTCATGATCACTGCACTTCAATGGTGGTAAAACTTGATATGAAGTAACAGTCATTTCCTTAGGAACACAATGTCTAATATTCTGCCTATTTGGATCTTCTTGAGTCTATCAACATACATCCGAACTCCATGGTTTTGGGTGACTTTAAATAACCATCCATTGACTGGGTAAATTACTCATGCTCATACTCACTTGCCCAAAGCTTCTTCGACTTCATTAAGTCCATTGCCCTGGATCACCTGGTAAACACCTCCACAAGGGATGCCAACATCCTGGATCTGGTGCTTACTAATATAGTGGACCACTTTCAGCATCCCCACTGTGATGTCCTCCCTGGTGAGATCTGACCAGAAACTGATCTCATGCAAAGTAACTTTCACATCTGAACCCCCCCCCCCCCCCAAGCAGCAACTAAACTAAAAAAACTTCTCCAAAGCAGATTATAACCTTTTATGGGATGGTATAAATAGCTTCACTGCACCTCATCCCTCAGATGGAACTGGCAACTATGCAGAGCTCTACACCAATGCTTCATACGACCACCAGTATACCTGCATTGACTTGGCCATACCAGTTAGGACCAAAACAAGCTCCTCAAGGAAAAGCAAACCTGCCTAGTGAGAAACTGCTATTAACAGGCTTTCCAATAATAAGAAGAAATTGCTGTCAAGAGTAAGACAGAGTGAGGCCTTCTAAACTGGAAACACTCCCTCCTCAGCTTAAGAAAGCAAATAAGGCTTCCAAAGCAAATTACGAGTCCAAATTAGCTTCATCAACAAAGGACAACCACAAGGCATTCTATAGTTACATCTGTAACCTAAAAGGAAAGGCCCAGAATTGTACCGAACTCATAGTTAATGATACCACATATACTAAGCATGTGGACACAGCTAACCTGTTGGCTGACAGTTTCTATAAAAACTTCACTCCCCTGTCCCCGCTGCACGTACCCATGACATCCCTTCCACCTGCACCTACCTTGTGTCTCTAAAGAGCAGGTCATAAATGCCCTCCATAAGACCAAAAACACAGCATCTATGGGACCTGATAACATCCCAGGCTGTGTCCTACATGGGCTCCAACATGAATTAGCGACACCATTGGGTACTCTTTTCAATCATAGTCTAAGCACCGGCTTCATACCAGCTGAATGGAAAACAGCTACCATTATTCCCTTGTACACAGGTGGTGCTTTCACTGACCTCAGGAACTATAGACCTATTAACTTGACTAGCCTTATCTGCAAGGCCATGGAACAAATCATCATGGATCTTATAAACAAAAATATAGGTAATCTTGAAACACTTGATCCTACTCAATTTGGATTTGTCAAAGGGAAATCATGCCTGTTAAACCTGGTAGACTTATTTGAGAAAGTCACAAAGGCCCTGGACAAAGGGAAATCTGTGCATACAGCCTACCTGGACTTAGCCAAGGTGTTTGACACTATTCCCACTCAGGCATCGTTGACAAACTCACCCCACTAGGCATGAACCCTTATATCATTAGACGGGTCAAGAACTGGCTCACTGATAGAACTTATATAGTCAAAATAGGGGACTCCACCTCCAACAGCAGACCTGTAACAAGTGGTGTTCCTCAGGGATCAGTCTTGGGACCTCTACTGTTTTGAATCTATTTCTCTGAAGTACAAGGAAAAACTTATGGTCTGTGGTTGACAAAGTTTGCTGATGACTGCAAACTGGGAGTGGTCATAGAACCTCCAAATTATGTCAACATCCTACAATTGGGTCTTATACAAACAAATGATTAAAGTCATGGCCTTAAACTCAATGCAAAAAAATGTATTATCATTCCATTCACTAAAAGTGATGTTCTGATAACTACCACATCAATAGCAACACCTTAAGTACGCACTCAGTGGTGAGAGACCTGGGCACACATGTTCACAGCAACCTTATCTTTGATCACCATGTCTCCACAGTGGTAAGAAGGGCATTCTGTGTTGCTCATCTCATAAGTAAAGGCATTCCCTCCAGAAAAAAGAAGTTATAACCTCCCTGTACTCTTCCATCATCAGGCCAATAAGTGAGTACAACACCCCTTTTCGTATATACCTTTCATGCACCTACAGCAACTGGAGAAACCACAAAGGTTCATCACAAGGAACATTCAAGATTATCAGCATCTGTCCTATGGGGATCATCTGAAACCACTGTCACTTTATTCTGTTTCATACAGACTACTCAGAGGTGATGTCTGCCTTGCATACAAGGCCATCTCTGAACCTGCTTTATTGGAAATGCTGCATATCGGTAAGTCAAATGGTACATGGGTTACTTGCTCTAAAGACCTTAACCTGGTATGTGACATTAATAAAACCTGTTGGAGGGACATATTTGTTTCCCAGAGGTTACCACACCTTTGGAATAGACTCCCATTTCATGTCAAAGAGATTACCACTTTGGCCCTCTTCAAACACAGTCTGGATGGTTTGGTGGGTGACCATAAACTCACCCTTGGGGTTTCACCTGTGTTCCTCTTGAACAGTAGCAGTAGTTGCTGATTGTGGAAATAAGGTGTAAGAAAAATGGCTAGGTTTGTAAGGGTCCTAGGGCCATTAGCGTAGTAACTTCCTATGATCCTATGATATGTTCTGTTCCCTGGAAGGCTTTTTTGCAATCTCAAACAGTTGTTGTTCCTGAACATACACTGAAAATAATTTCCTTATTAATGTTGTTGAAGCTATATTATTCCAGTCTGTTTCTGGTAAATTTAAGTCCCTAGCCACTATTATTCTTTTCTCCTGTGTTTCATGCAAGAAATGCATGAATTCCTCTAGAGTATTGGCACTTGACTTTGGTGGGCTATATACTCCAACAATAGTTATAATATATTCCAGGGTTGCCTTTATTGCCACAATTACACAATCAATAGAACTGGTGTTACCACTGCCCATGTAATAATCACAGGTCTCATACAATCTTTAATTTCTCTCATCCCCACCTGATTTTTTGTTAGAATATCTGTTACAGTAAAAATATTTATACCCTGACAGAATGGTTTCCGGTCATTATTCTTTAACCATGTTTCATAAACTACAATGTCAATCTTGTGAGAACATAGCAAATTAAAAAAAAAAAACATTATTAATAATGCACTTAACAACTGTGAACTGTTAACATTCTGACCTGGCAAAATCATGTCTTGTGCTTGTGAAATATTGGAATATATCTGCTGCAAACATTCTCTTCCCTTATCCTGACAAGTGCATGCCATACTGTCTAAACACATATGTGCATAAAATTCTGCTTGGATGCTGCATACAGTTCCATTTTTTAAAATAGGGCATTTTTTTCATTTAGTTTTTTACCCAAGTAATCTTTTCTTTCCCAATAACCTAACTCTCCTTTCTGTATGGGATTTGTGAAAAAAATTTTGTGACAGCTATGCTGTCTAACAGGGCTGTACGTTCCCTACTAACTTGGTGCCACAATGAAACTCTGTGCTGGGACTTGACATTGAAGAAGGTATTGGTTATGCTTTCTGATAACTAGAAGAGATAAGGCATATAATATAGTTGTGAGAGAAATGGTTTAATTGCTATTCAGTACAGGCTGCCTTTCCAGTTTCTGATTAGTTTTCATATTATATAAACTCTTTCAGAATTTGTCAATGTCCTAATCCTTTTTTCTTTATATATTTTCACCTTTGCTTATGGATCACAAGCTCCTCTCTTACCCCCAGTGATTAGCAGAGCCATCATCATGGCAGTTGTCAGGGCTTTCTAATTCCCTACCCCCCTTTTTCCCAGTCTTGGCAGCCTGGATACATATATCTCTCACAATACTGGCCCACAAACACATTTTTGTGCATAAAGCTATCCCACTTACAGCACACATATGTGCTTCATAGCAGGTGGTCAGCCATGAACCTTTGTACTGCCTTCTGCTGCACCACATACATCTGACATGTCAGTACTGCAGAGGACTGAGATGTTATCCATCCTTCCAGGATGGACATGTCTGTGTCAGCAGCTCACTTCTACCATCATGGACCATTTCCTCTAGCACTGAGGTCACCAGTTGATCCTGAGTCATCTGAGCTGCAGTCAGAGAGTTATCCCACTGTGCCACAGCCAGTCAGTATACCAGCATTTAATTCATTATAGTGTCACTCACAGCTTTGGCTCATATGGTCTGTACATTATGTCTAATCACCTTACACCTAGCTGTATGTTGCCCTTTTCCTACTACATAGTGAGCTGTAGTATGAACTTGTGGAATAAAATTTAGCTGCCAAATATTGACAGAGTGGCTAATATATGACTGCAAGTGGAAGATCAAAATTATCTTCCAGATATTTTATTTTCTATGGGGAAATCTGAAAACTATCAAAGCCCCATAGATAAGAAGACACATGAACCCCTTCTATCTTATAATAACTCTAAGGTCATCTAATCTAAGGCAAGTTAGATGACAGATAGTATCTCCAACCCATGTAATTGCTCATTCTCAAATGAATAGTCAGTGCACTGGTTGTTTCCCAGACAACCAGGTACTAGTTTTGTGAGAATAATGTCTGACTATATGCTGTCCTCTGACATTGGATAACATGCAGACCCAAGCCAGCACAACTTGGTATCATTATACATTATCATTGTCTTATACTGCCCTTCAAATGCAAAAGGTTAAACTAACCACGTTATGCAGTTATAGAACTAAGCTGCCATTATTTGGAAAACATTCCATGTTAACTTTACTTCACTACTAATTTTATGTCTGAGAGAATAGCTCCCAAAAAGAGCTAATCATTTGAGCTGTTAGCAAGCTTCTAGCTGAAGTTCTAAGTTAGATTCTCACAGTTTCTACATGAAGCATAACTTTCATTAGGCCTTGCCTGGTAAGACAATAAGTAAAATAAAATAAATATGTCTATAACATCCTTAGTTTCTAATTTAGGTTGCATTTTAAGTTGCATGCATTGTGATTTTAAAATAGTCTTGTGTACAAATAAAAAGTAAACACATTAGGTTATTATTATCTTGTTACAGAGCCACCCTTTGGTCCCTTTCCTCCTGATATAGCTTGTTTCTTCCTTTTATTTCTCTTATCTGAGGAAGACCACTAAACCCTATGCAATATATAATGAACAGACTAATTCGGATCTATGCAGTTTACATGGTAATCTAGCTGGACTTAAATACAGGACAACAGAAGGAGGCTCATTAACAGCTTATAGTCTAACTCTCTTTGCTAAACTGGCAGACATGTCAAACCGTCAGACTGCTAGCTCAACATTAATGGAGATAATGCATTGCATTACACAAGTGTAAAAATGTGAACATTTCATTATGCTAGCTGATATTTTTGCACACTGAAAAGATGCCCGTATACATATCCCATCAAAAAGCTGAGTGAGGGGCTGGTCTGTTAGTGTAAGGAGAAGTACTTGAAAATAGCATGCAAAGCAAGTCTTCCATACTGAAAAAAAATGACTACAGTGATTATCTTAGCAAATTTCCAAATAAGAAAGAGTGTAAGGCATGCACACACTTCAAAAATATGTGCAGCTCATTTATTCCTTTTTGTAAAAGTACAAGGTCAACTGATTGGACATGAGGAAGAGCACTCAATTGTTCATAGGTAAGTACTAGGCAATCTGTCTGCAGACCATTTCAAGCTTAGCCAATCATAAATCTATTCAAAGTTACCCTCTAGACTCAAGGAGGGAAACAAAAGCTAGACCTGAGGAGAATGTGAGGCTGCCCATCTTATTATCTAGGTTTACCTCCAAGGTGGCAAGAGTGATACTCTGCATGACATGTAGTGGACATTTGTTCCAAAGGTGAGGGATACATTGGGATATGAATCTATCACGTCGACATGTTTTATTAATCTGCTGATGAAGGTTTAGTTCCTTTAACTGAGTATTTGTTATACCATTGGTTCTGAGATGGAATAGGAGATCAGATAAGGTTGGATCTTTCATGGCACAAAAGGCAAGTCATAGATCTCCATGGAGAAGTCTGCAAGAGACTGAGTACAGAGAAAGATCTGCAAGTCCTTCCTGATAACTAAAATTTTTGAGGCCACTTGTCTTTTTAGTTACGAATCTCTGAGGTCTCTAAAGTTGTATGCTATGCTTAGATAAATACATGCTAAAAGGTGCATTATATTTAGTAATGGATCTGATAATATATTAGTAAAAAAAAAATTAAGACTTCTTTGGATCTAGTGAAGATGCCTTTGGAAATTAGATGGGCAACATAAAAGGCTTTCCTAACTACTGAGGAGACAGATTGTCAAATTATAAGGAATTATCAAAAAAGAGTACCAGATCACTTACAACAGTTTCTGACTGGAGGGGGTGCATCTCCTATGCAGTAAGTACAACTGATTTGTTTACCAAAATGGACTATGCTACATTTTTTTACATTAAATTTGAGAACATTGTCCTTACACCAATTGTTAGCATGGTCTAAGCCATGCTGGAGCAATTGTGAGTCAGTTAAAGATTGAATAAGAACACCTAATTCACAGTGATCTGCAAATTTAGTTAACCATAGGCCAGACGTGCTGGCCTGAAGATATGGAAATATGTGCCAAACAGAAAAGGACACAAAACAGAGTTCTGTGGTATACCACTGGCAATTGTTTTGCTTTCAGAAGTGACATCTGCAACTCTAAATACATGGGTTCTGTAAGACAACCAATCGCACAATATAAAGATTTATATTCAGATTTACAAGTGAGTCAAAAATGCTTGCATGAGGAATAGTATCAAAGGCCATTGCCAGGTCTAGATATGTTCTATGCACTGCATTGTCACTATCCACTGCTTCAGTTACTTTTTCAAAGTAATTAAGGAGGTTAAAGAGGCAGGACCTTCCTTTGATAAAGCCAATTTGTGGGTCTATAGTTAACAGGTACTGTGGTCCTTGTGAAATGGCATTACAATAGCCATTTTCCAGTGTAGCCAGTTGAAAGGCTTGGATTAGAGAGTTTAAGTAGGGGTTCAGAAAGGCCATATTTCACACTGCACTGATAATCAGGCAACCTGGTATGTTGTCAGGGCCCGTGGATGATGGATGATGGATGAAGTATTCAGAGTTGAGAGAACTTGTTCCATAGCAATTAAAGGGGGTGGCTAGGGTTTGTGGAACCTGCGGGATAGCTATAACTGTGTATGGAGTAAAATTTGCACTAAATTTGTTACCTAAGATATTAGCTATTTCTTTTGGGTAAGAGTGTAGCATTATTATGGACTAGCTCTGAACACTGTTGGGTGTTAGGTCTAATCTTCCTGACATAGTTAAAAAAAGATCTGCAGCTATTTTTGGCTTTAATGACTATCTTAAGTTTATACTCAGCTTTGAGCTTCCTAATGTTCCCTTAAGCACTCTGTTAGTTTGCTTATACGTGCTACATGGGTAATCCACCACAGGGAGATGTTTTTAAACTTCTCATTATACTTGTTACAGATAAGGACTGCCTTATCAATATAATTATTTAAATAGCAGTAGAAGTCAGAGGCATAGGTAGCAGATTTAGTAATAGGATCCTTCAGAACAAGATGGAGGATTACAGCAGAATTTATTTGTCATCAAGTAACTGAAGAAGGTTTGCTTTTGAGAAGTCCCTAGACATACAGCTATGCTAATTACAGGGGAGGTACCACCATTTTAAAAGAAAAAAAATCACTAAATTATGTTCTGATTTAACAAGCCATAATGATACATATGGGGCTTTATAAAAAGTAGCTGTATTTGGGAGGACTAGATCCAGGATATTGGGGCCCCTAGTAGGATGGTTAACTATTTGTGAAAGACAGCTAGCATTTATGATGTTAAGGATGCAATGGATATGCTGCCCACCCTTGGTGTAGGTCAGCCAGTTTATTGATGGATAATTGAAGTCCCGCAGTAGGAAGGTTTTGGGTTTAAAAGGAATTTCAGTTAATGTGTTAAGATAGCTATCATGCACAGAAAGGAACATAGAGGGTGTTCCATAGCTAGCGATGAAGTGGTAATTATTCTTGTTTAGGGTGAGCTGGACTTCTAGGATTTCACATTTGATACCACAAGGAATCTGTCATAAGGTGATGGTATCCTTGAGAAATACTAATATTACCCACTACAACTGCCAGTGGGTCTGAAGATGTGATATGGATTATACCCAGGAAGAGAGAGAGTGTTTTAATTGCTCTGAAACCATGTCTCTGTAGCTATATACTTTTGCCAGTGTGTTCAAGTTTCAGTAAAGCCTCAAGGAGAGGCATTTTTGTTAAGACTCCTGGCAGTGAGTGGAGCCACTTTAATGTGTCCCAGATTAGAATTTACTAGGTTGGAATGTCCATCAAATAGACTCAGCCTAAAAAGGCACAATAGGGACAGCAGAGGTTTTAGCCAACATGGGCATGGTATGGTAAGAGAGGGGAAGGCCATCACTGGCAAGAGTATCTAAGGTTACTCACCCCCATGAGGACCACTGTCAGGTCATAATCATATTTGTCATGATGGAGAGCTAAGAGTCATTGTTACATCCTGGATCCTGGCTACAGAAAGACAACTGTCACCATATTCTTATCCAGCCTGGCCAGTATGGTGTCTGTATGCCTTACAATTGAATCACATATTAACTAAAACATTATTATGATTTGAAGCTGTCTAAGTGGGCCGTAAGGTCTTGGAGTCTAACCCCTTGTGTTTGTTAGAGGTATGTATGTTAGGTGTGGCTGTGAAGAGTGAAGGTATGTGTGCATGTGTTTGTGTGTGTGTACATGTGTGTGTGTGTGTGTGTGTGTGTGTGTGTGTGTGTGTGTGTGTGTGTGTGTGTGTGTGTGTGTGTGTGTGTGTGTGTGTGTGTGTGTGTGTGTGTTGTGTGCGCGCGCGTGCGCGCATGTGTTGGTGTTTATACTAATGTATGAGGTTTCTTAGTCTTTAGCCTAGGAGGTTTAAGCAGTGTTCTCTTAGCAGCCTCAGCATAAGTTGGTTTAGTGGAAGTGTTCTGAGCTGCATGTGTATATGTGCTGTGCTTACCGTATGTGTTCTGAAGTGAGAAGGCAGCCTCCAAGTTAAGTAAATATACCTCTCCCACACTGAATCATTGCGAGGTAACAATAAAGAGTTTTCTGGAAGCATAAGGCAGTTACTACACTGCCTCAAAATCCCAAATGCTATTAGGCTGGCTATACAAGTGGAAACAGCTGACTGAGATTCCATACTGTCCAGTACAGGTGAAGCGATCTAGACTATATGAGCTAGAAAAAAAGTGATAAACTAGGAAATGTCTAATGGATAAAAGAATGTGCTGTGATTACTGTAGTAGTGCCAATGTGCAAAAAAGAATTGTGAAAGTGACAGACTATATAAGGTCAATAAGGAAATCAGTGACCATGGCAAATTTAACTAAATAGCTTCATCCAAGGGTTAATGTGGTTTCTATCCAACCAGTAAAAACAATGAACAATGGGTAGCCTTACTCAATGGATCCAAATGCAGTAACTGTAATAGCTACAGATAATCTAAATGAGTAGTTTCAAGGGCAGCAATTTTACAGCAGTCAGTAAAGTAATAAAGTACGCCACCAATACAACTTTGTACTCTGTACTGTGGAACTGTATAGCAGTAGCTTTAACTAACGTAACGCTATAGTAATTAGAACAAAAAGAACTTCAACAACACCAGTGATCAAAACCGCAGTTAATTACTAAGCTAATAAGTACATTTATTTTATATACTTAGTATGAGCAAAAGACAACACTGCAGTATGGGACTATATTATATTATCAAAACGGCATTACAGTGAATGCTGTTTCGATGACAGCTATAGATTGAAATCTGGAAACATAGAAACTCCAGGTCACTGATTTTTTTTCCTAGGGAATAAAATTGGTAGACCAACAACACACAACACACCACCGAAAACATTTCAAATAGGGGGCTTTGCCCCTCACACCCCCAATGGGGGGGCTGTGCCCCCCACACACCCCCAACTAAATATACCAACTCTGAGATCGCACTACAGTGGGGTAAAAGGCAATGTCATGAGTCAGGCCAAGCAATTTTTTTTCCCTAGGGAAAAAATTAACAGTGCCAAAGCAGCAAGGCAAAATTGTGTAATATTACTTAAATTTAATACCAATACAGTCAGCATATCAAAAGTGAACAGCAGTACAATACCAACAAGGATAAAAAAAGCAATGCTATTTAAATCAAACAACACAACTGCGGAACAAAAATGCTAATTTCAGCAGTGTGTTCTTGTTAATATGAGACATGATTTCCCTGTATGAAAAAATAAACTAGTATAAAAACTAGTCATAGTAGTATAACAAGGTTGTGAAAAAGAAGGCAATGAAATTTATGTCATATAGAACAAAGATAAGAGGTTCCTTTACCTGTTGTAGACGAGGCAGTCTTGTTTGATACCTAATAGGATGAAGACTGGCAACCACAGCAGTGAGACGAACTGAGCAAGCCTCTTGGAATTTAAAGCATGTAATGCTCTGCCCATGAAGAAGCTGGCCAATCAAAATGCAGCCAACAGCCCCATAGAAACTAGCCAATCAAAATCAAGCACTCCAATCCTTCACTGGAACTCAAGATCAGGTAGCTATCATGTCAAAGCCTCTGCTTTCATCAAAGGATGGAATACAACAGACCTGGTCCTAGGAAGCCAGTGAAGTCCTTGCAGTGTGATGAATTTGCAGGAACCCAGCTGGAAAAGGGGTTTATAGTTCATAGGTTCATAGGTTCGTACTAGGCTATCTGCCCTAGGGCATTTATAAGCCTAGCCAGAGTGTGTTTGGCTTTCGCCACCCCTTGGAATGAGTACACTGTGCCCATTTTAATGTTTAGTTTACTGTACCTCTGTCTAGCAGTGACACAGAAGTGACCCCCAGGGTAAACCTACGATCTCCCATCCACTCGTCAAGATTTCTCTTGAAGAGAGTCAGTGAGGGGCTCTGCCTAACATGAACTGGGATTTTATTCCAGAGTGAAGGGAGCCTCTGGGTTATGAATCTGTCCCTCCAGCATGTCCTATTTATTTCTGTGCTGAGGTTCAAATCTCTCGCTCGCGTACCTCTGGTGGATTTGGATTTTCTGAGGTGGAGCATGTCCATTAATTCCGGGTTGGACATGACCTTGTACATCAGGCATAGATTGCCTCTGAGTAGGCGGTATGCTACTGAGTAGAGTTGGAGTTTCTTTAGCCAGGCAGCATATGGCATATGTTTGAGTCCCTTGATCCTCTTTGTGAGGTACATTTGGGGTCTTTCCAATTGCTGCAGGCGTCGGGTAAGGTACATCCCAAATGTGGCATTGTACTCAATTATGGGCCTGATGAGGGAAGAGTAAAGGAGCACAATGACCTCTCCCAATCTAGATGTGAATCCCTTCATGATAAGGTGGGCAATATAGAAGGTCTTTCTAACCACTTTGGCAATGTGAGTGTCAAACGAGAGGTTACTGTCAACTCGGGTCCCTAGGTCCCTAATTACTTCTTCTGTACTTAATGGATTACCACCTATGTGGTAATTTGTGGGCACTTTGTTTTTCCCAAAGGGTATAACTATACACTTTTTGGCGTTTAGTTTAAGGCCATGGCTCTGGCACCAGTTTTCCGTTTCTATGAGACCCTTTTGAAGGATGCTTGTGTCCGCCGGAGAATTAATTATGGCGCCCAGTTTGCAGTCATCTGCGAACTTGGTCAGCCACAATCCTCCCATGTTAGCCTATACCTCAGAAAAATAAATACCAAACAAGAGATGTCCCAGGACCGAGCCCTGTGGGACACCACTTGTGACTGGTTTAGAGTCTGACATGGCTCCAGCAGTTCTGACCTTGTGGGTTCTGTCCTTGAGCCAGTTTGCAACTCATCTTATGACATAGGGGTTTATATTTAAGCTTGAGAGCTTGTCTATGATGCCCGAGTGGGGTATTGTGTCGAAGGCTTTTGCAAGGTCAAAGTAGGCTGTGTGAACTATCTTACCCTCATCAATGGCCTTGGTGACTGTTTCAAAGAAGTCGATCAGGTTCAAGAGGCAGGATCTGCCTTTAACAAAGTCAAATTGGGTAGGATCCAGTGTCTGTAGGTCCCCAATGTCTTTGTTTATGAGTTCCATAATGATCCTCTCCATAGCTTTGCAGACCAGGCTTGTCAAGCTTATGCGGCGGTAGTTTCCAGGGTCCATAGAAGCACCTCCTTTGTGGAGTGGGACCACTGTTGCTGTATGCCATTCTTTGGGTACATATCCTGTAGTAAGGCTGAGATTAAACAGCTGCCTTATGTGTGGGTTTAGCTCTTCTTGGAGTTCATGTAGCACGCAACCTGGGACACCGTTTGGTCCCATTGATGCTGTGTTTTTAGCTTTGGAGAGGGCGGCTCTCACCTGGGCATCTGAGATGTCAGGGAGGCAACACTCTGCTGGGATAGATATTTGTCTCTTTGGGGGGGGGGGGGGGGGGATTTGCACTGAACCTGTCTGCTAGTATGTTGGCAATGTCTGTGGGTTCAGTGTATTTTATGTCATTTTGGACTAACTCTGAGCATATCTGGGAGTTTCCACTCAGGTTTCTAACATAACTAAAGAAAGCCTTGTGATTATCTTTAGTGTCTTGTGCAATTTTTCTCTCAAAGTTGGCCTTGGATGATTTTATGAGTGTTTGTAGTTTTTTGCTAGTACTGATCAGAGATGCATTCCCTTTTAAGGATTTTGCTCTATCATGTAGTAGCTTCCTCCTTCTGTTGTATAGCTTATTTATGGCTGAGGTCCACCAGACAGGACGTCTGCCTTTGGGGGAATGGGTCTTGGTTTTATTTGGGATTGCATGATCCATGCATTCCTGTAGGTGTCCATAGAATGCGTTTATAAAGGATTCAGCAGAGTGGGCTGTGGTTTCCACTGGCCCGGGGGCCTTGAAGGATTTCACTTCGGTCTTAAGAAGTGTGAAGTCAGCTTTTGAGAAGTTCTTCACTGTGGTCTTCTGTGCTGGGGGTGGGGGCGGGATGTGGATTTCCAGGGAGATCAATTTATGGTCCAATCTTACCAAAGAGGGGTATACTTCTGATATGGAGCAGTCTTCTCCTTCTTCTTTGTAGTATTCCTGTTATCTGAGTAGCCCTGTACTAAAGAGCACTGAATTGAGCAAAGTTCCTGGTATTTAAAGCCTGTAAGGCTCTTCCCCTGCAGAAGCTGGCCAATCAAAATGTAGCCAAAAACAGGGCAATCAAAATCAAACACTCCAGACCCTTAGCTGTTATGTGAAACCTCTGCTCTCACCAAAGGCTGGAACACTACAGACCTGGTCCTAGGAAGCCGACAAAGTCCTTGCAGTGTGATGAATTCAGAGGAACCCAGAGAAAAAAGGGGCTGTGTATTCTTCTACTACTTTTCTGTAATCTTCTTGCCTTCAGAGTAGCCTAGCACTATTTTGGAGGAACAATCCTATTTTCAAGCTTGATTTAACTCTGCAACAGATGTCCCTATTTTGAAGTTGCGTCCTGTTTTTAGGTTTGTTTTACTTCTTCACTCAATCTTCTGAACCCTCACCACCACCATATATGGTTTTTGAAGCTGTCTAGTACACAGAAAAATCATAGTACATGAAAAACATACTGGTTGCACCATTAATTTAAAGAAAGAGGACACACATTCTAAAGCTCTCTTTTTCTGAACAAAAATAAATTACCTTGTGTGGTAGAATTTTGTAATATGGTTCATTAAAGTCTACAGATTTTGCATTGCCTTTTCATAATGTGTATATATTGTTCCACTGTTTTGTCATTTATTTTGTCTTTTAAAAATGTTTCTGAGTCGCATCCCATATTCATACTGGAAACAGAAAGAGTTATATGTTATTTGGCTTCAGATTTCATGATAATTAGACATCCAGATTTTTTTTTTGTCTGTTTGTTTTGCTGGATGTTCCTACTTTTCAAGAAATTTGTTCCTATTTTCAATGTATTCAGGTTATGTTAGTACCAAATTTCCTATGTTACATACTACGTCAGCAGCACCTGTTTTTTTTTTTTTTTTTTTTTTCTTTGTGACCCCCTTATTCAACAAACGCATGCCACGTTATACCACAAAAGTAAAACAACCACCGAATCTTTACTGTTTTTCTGGTTTCGGCTAAGAAGCACTCATTTCAGGTTATGTACTGAAAACCGTGGTCACAAATCATAACGTCTCATTTCTGATATATCATGATTGTGGAATGTGGTGAGAAAGAAGGATATTACACTGAAAAGGTAGAAGAACTGCGCAGTAAAAATAACACATTAATTGCTGTTGTCTCCTCCATATATATATATATATATATATATATATATATATATATATATATATATATATATATACAGAACAGTGGGAAAACATCTTTAAAGATATTCCACAGGTAATTTTTTTTTCTATAGTTTGAATTCCATAAATCAATAACTGTAATAAAGTATACTGAAATGATAAAAAGTAAGAAACAGGTGGTTGGTATGACATCTGTTTATTTATTGTGTAACACATTATTATAACTGTATATTGATATGTTTAAGTCTGAAAAACAGGCCTCAGCAAACCTCTACAGAATCTCACATATTCATCTTCTCAAATCTCCCAGATTACATGGGAAAACACAACCAAATTCTCAGCCTCAGACTTTGAACATAAACAAATGGCAAATCAGATTAGTGTCATGGGAATGAACTGCATCAATTAAATCCTCTTACAAGTTCTGAGAGGATATTAAGAAGCCAAGCATTATAGTCCCTTGGTCGTTTCTAGCCCTTATATTTGGCATAAATAATCCAGAGATGGATATGTTGGGGCATCTACATGCTATCCCTATCAATGAGGACTGAGGTGCTAAACCAAGAGTTTATCTACAGTTACTCATCCATTCATCCAATTTACATTTCCGTTGAATAAGAGAAGTATTTTGCTTTATGTGGAGTCAGGTGATATTTAAAAATATATATCCCTGATTTTGACCTTTTGTCCTCCACCATTATGCTTGGCTTTGCCCAGAATTCTTAAGCAATTAATTTGAGGGGGTATTTTACTATAATATTTCACATTGTTTTCATACAATTAATAACATCCATACTCACATCTTATAGGAGGAAAATACTGATATAAATGGTATCACTATCTTTACCTAATACAGAAGCACATAACCCACAAAAAATTGCTACGCTGAGACAAAGACCTGTAAGTAGCAAAAGCAGTACTCCAAAAATAAATTTAAAAAAAAACTATGTCTACTTAAAATATGACTCAGGGCATTATTGTCTAAACTCTGCCTCCCATGTACAGAGAACATGAGGCTTGCATCATTACAGGTTATTACACTGATGCCTGCACATCTACCCTGACTTAGTTATGCCTGTTACCAAGGTCAACACCTCGGCCATGTTATACCAGGCATCACCTTGTTAGAATAGTCTATCATAGGGGCCCTGTATATACTCTCTGAATTGGTTGTGAAAGATAGTGAATGGTCTTATGGCCTTATTCACCTTCAGACACCTTACAGGTGCTCTCTACCAGGCACTAAACAAAGATGCCACAATCACATGACTATCCTCAGAAAATGATGGCCTTTCACAGTGAATAAAACGGTAGCCCATGAATTTGCTTACAATCTGATTTCTAAATCTTGGATAGCATATCATGTAACTGCAAAGTAGCACAACTTGCACAGGTGCCCAGGTTTCATACATGAGGTCACAGCCATGACCTGCCAAGTCACAAAGATAGGCAGGAAGCTATGTTTCATGTCACAGATGAGAGGCAGCAAAACAAATCATCTCATAGGCAGACATGC